>NW_001915528.1:0-3771 GCF_000208925.1 Entamoeba histolytica HM-1:IMSS
GAAAGAAATAAAACATGAAATAAATAGAAAACAAAATTACCAAAATATTTGTGTCTGTAAAAGAAGATATTGAATTTATTGAACATGAAGAACTAGAAAATATTTTATCAGTACTATTCATCATAAAGAAGAAATAATTAAAAAGATAATAAATATGTATAATGATTGAACATCATTAGAAAGATAATGATTGTATTTCTTCTGTATATTTGATGAAATAATTTAAAAACAGTAAATAAATTAAATGAATTTTTATTTAAATTTATTTTGAATAATTTAATATAAAATATGATAGTTTATATTTTAAATAAACAATAATTTAAATAAAATGAATAATAAATGAAATAATTAATTAATTTATGAAATATGAATATTAAATAATATTTTATTCATTGAAATACAGATTATTTATCATTCTTTTTATTTCATTTTGTTTAAATTACATTATTCTCATTATTATTCATTTCATTAATTTATTAATATTTAATATTTATTTATTTGAAAGTACAACAATTAATCATTCTTTCTTATTTATTTGTTATTTATTTCTTTTCTTGTTGGTATTCTTGAGATAAGGGATTCGAAGATGGCATGTCAGAGACATCACATAAAAATATAAAATATTTCTATACTTCGAATATCTCAGTTTTCATCTGGTCATGACATGTCTTTGATGAGATAATATCTATTCAAAACGAACTGGTTATTATTTATTAATATTTATTATGAGTAGTTATTATGTAATAATATCGTTATTCATTATTAATTATAAGGATTATTATTTATCAAGAATTATAATTTATTAAAGAAGATGCATATATTATTGTTACTGTTGCATGTACATTTGAATATAAAGATATTATCAAGGAATAATGTTTGTTTAAGTGGTATCGGAGATAAAGGAGATGAGTCATAATCATTATGATATGGATATACTCTTCTTAAAACAACAATATAAAGAATGAGAAATATTATATTACTCATCAAAATCAAAATAAAAGTCGGGCAGTAACTTAAATGATGAACCATTTAAGTCGAGCATGCTTGTAAAAACAATATTTCAATAGAAATAAAGCATTTTGAAGAAAGTGATTCGCTCACTTCTCAACATGATGAAAAACCTAAAAATAAGGTTAATCATAATTGATTTGTTTTTATGTTATTCTTCTTGAGATAGAATGTAGCACATCTGAAACACCAACACAAACTATAATATAATTGATGTTTTAACTCTCTCTAAGTTATTATTTGGTTATGACGGTATCTTTGAATATGAAATGTATTAGTTAATATTGCAAATTGTACATCAATTTATTAGGTGGAATATTACTTATTGTACTTTAAGAATTGATATTTAATAATAAAGAATTAAGAAATAAATATGGAAGTATTAATCAATGAAAATGATATAGTAAATGTGGTTAAGACTAAAAGAAAATTAAACATAATAATATAGTGGGAATGAAATACTTTCTTCTCTCTTTCATAAATTAAATTAAAATAGAAATCAAACTAAAAGTTAAAAAGAAGAAAGAAAATAGAAATAAACTTGAGAAAACTTTAATAGAAGTAAATAAAAGAAAGAAGTGATTTTCTTGTACTCGTACAAAATCTTAAAGAATATGTTAAAAAAGATATTATTCTTTAAAACAGCTCAGTGGTGTGATTAATCTCTACTGATTCAGAAAGAATATATGAAAATTCTATTAACACTCAATTAACTAATTTTTTATTTATTTCATATTATTTATCTGATATTTTAGATTTATTTATTCATTTCTTTTTCTTTATTTATTTATTTTTATTTTATTGAAACCATTTATTTGTTGATTTAAATATTATTATTTGTCAATAAAACATTAATTTTCATTTATTTTATTCCATATTCATTTTAAATGATATTCTTAGTTAATATTCATTACAATAATTAAATAATTTATCAATAATTGAATAAATAAAGAAGAAATAATTTAATTATAATATAAATGAGAAATACTATTTGAACATCGTATAGTGAATAAATAATAAATTAAGAATGCATAAAAATAATGTCATTAATCATAAATCATTCAAAACATAAAATACATTAAATACATTAATAACAAATAATCAAAATATAAAAGAAATTATATATTAATAAAATACAATTAGTATCAAATACCTTTCTTCTAATTATATTATATTTTCATTGTTGTGTAATTAAATAATAAATAATATATATTTAATTATGTAAAATTAGATTTATTCAAACAATGATAAATGAAATTTATTAAAATAAGTGATTTAAATGTGAAATATTCAGAGATATTCAATCTTAATTTGATAAAATGTGTAAATAGTAGCATCACATGTATTTCATTCAATATTTGTATTAATATATCATTTCGCTCAATAATCATACTCAAAATGAATTTCTAACTATATATTATTCTTTTCTACAAATAATACATTATCTAACACATCAAACTTGATGAATCAATACAATGAAGTTATTCTTTCATTGAGTATCAATATATCCTCCATTATTTTGTACAATTGAAATTTAACAAATGACTCATTATTTAAAACACCAACAAGACATTGTGAAAAATACTGTTTTAACTTCAATTTCATTATTTCTTGTAATTCTGTTATATTTCTTGATTTTAATAAAATGATTTTAAATAAACTCTAAATGTAGAATCCATTTCAGTGTATATTTAATCAATTTATTTAGTATTTCCATTTAATATTATAATTATAAACATTTGAACAAAATCATCCATCACACCAATTATTTTTATTCTCATGATTACACTGAACAATATGTTATTCTGAAATATCATGTATCTTATCATCACCATCTTTATCGATTAGTATTCTTCTTTCAATTATTCTAATTGAACTGAATGTATAACATGAAACAAATTTCAATTCTTCTCTAATTAGTGTTATTTTTCTTTCTTTTCTTATTTCAACTGATTCTGTTGATTGGATATTCATTTAATTAACTTCTCTTTTTCTTCACCAATTATTTTAATTTTAACATATTAATATATTTGTCATTCATCATATCAGAAAATAGTCAATCTATAGATAATTTAAATGTTTCTCTTCTATTGAAATAACAAACAAATATAATATTCTATTGAATAATGACATTCTTTTTAGTGACTCAACTGTCATGAAATGTTTATTTTGGGACACGAAAATTAGCAAAGAAAAAATGCATCTAAATAATTTACAAAAAAAGAAAAAAGATGCAAAAAAAAATAATTTGCATCCATAGAATTTTCCATTTATTATATTTTGCTCATAAAAAAAATAAAAAAAAATAAAAAATATGATAAATACAGAATTTGTATATATTTATGTTTATATTTTATATTCATTTCTATTCATTTTGTATGAAATATTAATGAAATAGATGATTTGATTATTCATATTTCTTTTTATTCTTTTTATTCTTTTATTTATATGTTATTTATCTATCGTATTTTTATATATTTATTTTTATATTTATTTCTCTGTTTATATTATTTATATCATTGTGTTATTCTTATTATATATATATATTATTATATTATTCTTATTTTATGTTTTTATGTTTATATTATTTAGATTTTCTTCTTGTTATTCTTTTATATTTAAATGTATTTTATTATTTGTTTATTCATCTTTATCATTTTTATATTATTATCATTTATATCTATTTTCATTTTATATTTATTCTCTTTTGTTTTATATTAATATTATTTTTATCTTTTATATTTTGATTTTATTATTATATCA
>NW_001915527.1:0-3784 GCF_000208925.1 Entamoeba histolytica HM-1:IMSS
AAAAGAATATAACAACATAACAAAAGTATTCAGAATAAGAGAAAGAATAAAAAAGAAAGATAAATAATATATTATAAAAGAATATAAGAATAACAAATAGATTAAAGTATTACATAAAGAAATAGATTTTAAATTTCAATATAACAAAAGAAATAATTAAATAAAACAATGAATAGAAAGAATATTTATGTGATATTGTGAATAAACAGAAAGAAGAATGAATAATTTAATAAGTTTGAATGGATAGACAATGGTATAACAGAATAATAAAGATTAATGAAATACTACTATAATTTTATATTTTATTTTCTAAGAAATGAATAGAATAAGAAATGAAAGAGTTTTAAATCAGAAAAGTATAACAAAATAAGAAAGAATTATAGATGAACATACCAATCATAAAGTTAATAAAGAAGTAAATAAAATGAAAAGAAATAATAAGAAATAAATGAATGATAATATATTAATTTCAAGAAACAACTTAATTCATATAAATCATATTCAAATAATTTAATTCATTATTCAATTCTTTTTAACTAATTTTGGTTTTTACTTAAATAATATATTTTTCATTTCATTCTATATTATGAAGAGAAGTTTGTATGAATTGGTTTTGAAATTATTTATTCTCTTTCACACCATTTCATTTACTTCTATTTCTTTTTTTTTGAGTTGATGTTAATAGAGATATGACTCTTCTATTGTCTCTTATTACATCCATTTCATATCTTTTCGTTATTTATTTATTATTCGTTATATCCTTTTATTCTTATTATCATTCATATCGACTTTCAATCATTTCAACGATTATTTCTTTATTCCAACATCACACTTTATCTATTTATATTCTTTTCTTTGACTTTTTCTCTTAATATTTTGTGTGTTTGCTTTTTTTCTCTGTTTTTATTCATTTTGTTTTTATGTTGTTATTTATTCATCATTTCATTTAGGAAATACCAAATAGAATGCAAAACATCTTGTAATTTAATGCAATGACTTGTATAAATACTTAGGAATATGGCAGTCCGACGAAATTGATGACACTTTCAATTGTAAAACCATCAAAGAAAAAATGAAGAAGATGGAAGAAATAAACACTGATGAAAGTAGTAATAGAAGATATATTACTAGAATAAACAATGAAGTAATCCCTATCTTCAGATATTCAGCATCAGTTATAAATTGGAAGATAACTTACCTAGATAAAATTGATTTGGAGATAAGAAAATACTTAAGAAAGGCAAAATACATTGGTGAAACTCCAAAGATAGGTTGTATGTCATTATAGAAGAAATGGGTGAATGATTAATAAATATAAGGGACGAATATGTTATTGAATTAGTAAGAACAGTGATGTACTACTGTACAAGAGTGAAATAAGAAATAACATATTAGATAAATGACACAACAAGAAATGAATAAGGAATAGAATTAAAATGCGATAAGTCATAAAATAAATGAAACAAAAATAGAAGAAATAATAAATGAAAGAAAAGAAAAAAGAAAAAGAAGTAGTAGTAGTAGTAGAAATAAAGAAATTATTGACAAATACATCAAAAAATGGAAGTGTCATCAAATAAGTGAACAATTTAGAAGATGGTTTGAGTCAAAAGGAGTAGATAAAACTACTACAGTGAAAGCATGGAAATCCATCAATATTAAAAAGAATGCATTTCTTCAATTAACTAAAATGCAAGATGGAGTAATATTTTGTGTGTATAAGAAAGCAAAAATAATGAAAAATGAAAGATTGAAATACTGCACACTTTGTAAAGACAAGATAGCTACAGTAGAACACATTCTACTATCTTGTATTTATCATAATAAATCACAAATGGAAAAACATGACAATATTGACATTATAATATTGATTAATAAGAAAATATACAGGAAATGAACAATACAAGAAGTACTATATGAAACAGTGTTCCAATATAAAGACATCACTATGATATGGAACAAACAAATAATGCCTAAAAGTGAATGACAATATCACAAAATACCAGATATATACGTATTAGATAAAAAGAATAAAACTGGTCTAATATTTGATATGACTATTGTGGCTGATCACAATATTAATGGAGCCTATTGGAAGAAAAGAAATATGTATAAGGAATTAAAGAATATTCTAATGAAAATAGAAAAATTAAAAGATGTCAAAATAATTCCAGTAATAATTTCAATAAATGGATTAATAAATAAAGAAAGTATCAGACTAATCAAAGAATTAAAAATTGAGATTAACATCGTTAAAGAAGTAAAAAACCTTGTAATAAAAAACATGATGGATGTCATTGAATATTGCTTCAATTACAATCAAACATACTCCGTAGAGCTGATTGAAGAAGAAGACGAAGGGATGGGATTAGTCTCCCCTGAGCTATTAACAATAGAAGCTACTTCTATTAATACTTAATTAATTGCTTATTATTCTTATTTTTGTTTTATCATTTAATATACAATTTCGTTGTGTATTATTTATGAATTTATTCGGGTACGAAAATTAGCAAAGAAAAAATGCATCTAAATAATTTACAAAAAAGAAAAAAGATGCAAAAAAATTTGCATCCATAGAATATTCCACTTATTATATTTTGCTCCTAAAAAAAAATAAATAAAAATAAAAAAGTATGATAAATATACAATCTGTATATATTTATGTTTATATTTTATAATCATTTGTATTCATTTTGTATGAAATATTAATGAAATAAATGATTTGATGAATCGTATTTAATTATTTTTATTCTTTTTATTCTTTTCTTTATATGTTATTTATCTATCGTATTTTTATATATTTATTTCTCTGTTTATATTATTTATATCATTGTATTCTTCTTATTATCTATATATTATTATATTATTCTTATTTTATTATTTTTCTATTTATATTCTTTAGATTTTCTTCTTTATATTCTTTTCTATCTAGATGTATTTGTTTATTCATCTTTATCATTTTTATATTCTTATCATTTATATCTATTTTCAATTTATATTTATTCTTATTATTCTTTTGTTTTATATTCTATCTATGTCATATATTCATATCATTTTCATTTATATTTTATCACTTATTACATGTTATAATAACATAACACATATGATTGAATATATAATAAACATCATGATGAAATTATACATATAAATAATAAACATAAAAAATAATTAAATATTTTTCATTAATAAAACAATACCAATTATTTTACATCATTAAATTAGACACTTTTATTTCATATTTCTAATTTTTACAATAAAAATACACTTTTTATTTCTTCTTTTCTTCTTTTATTACCTCTTTGTGATTTATTATTTTTATATTCTTCTTCTACTTTATTTTTATTCTTTTATATATTTATATTCTTTTTATATTATTTGTTTTTCGTTGTTGTTTATATTTCTTTCTTCTATTATTTATCATTTTTATATTCATTCTTTCTTTCTTTTTATTTCTTTTTTATTAATTCTTGAGTATTGTATATTTCTTTATTATTTCATTTATATATTATCAAAATATATGTTTTATTGATTTTATGTTGAATAAAATATTGAATAATTCAATATTTCCATTCTTAATTATTCATTATTTATTCTGAAATGTTGTGTATATTTATTATATTAAATGAATATGATGAATGAATATCAATATTATTGTTTATTTGATTTTAAAAAATAATAAATAAAATAATGAAGACAATGAAATGATAATGAAATAGAATAATCTAATATTGAACAAATTAAATAAAGAATATATTGAATATATCATTATTGTTACTTTATTATT
>NW_001915526.1:0-3787 GCF_000208925.1 Entamoeba histolytica HM-1:IMSS
AAAATATGTAAAATTATTTATTCATATTTTTAATTCAACCATAACATTACAAATTTATTTTTATTTAATGATGTTTGAATTTCAAACTAATAAACAAAAACAAACTGTTATGTTAAATTATCGATAAATTTATTCATTTATTTTTAAATATTTTCTATTTCCTTTTATTTCAAAAATATATTTTTTTATGTAAAAATTAAATAAAAACAACAATAATGTTTATGTAACATTCGATAAAATATTTTGTTGTTTTTCATTTAAATAAAATATATTGTGAAGAATATTTAAAAAAAATGAAGAATTGTAGTTATTTATTTCAAATGAAAATGAAATGTTTTTAATAATAAATAACTTCAATTCTTCAAATTGATAAATAATTGACATGTTTAATTATTATTTAAACGACTAATGACTAACAACAATCAATGAATATTAAATAAATTAAATTACTTATCAATTGAAATACAAGTGATTGAAAATTACATTTTGTAAATTCAAAATGAAGAAGAATGTTTTTAAAGAAAATAATACCGCAAAATCAGAAACTAAAGAAATAAAATGAATATAATGAGAAAGTGATAAATGAGATATATTTATTATTATTATATCTGTGTTACAAGACACAGAAGAATGAAAAGAATATATCTGGATAAATAATTGATTATATTAAAAAAGAATAAAAAGAAATTTAAATAATTAATAATGTTTTGAATTTCAATCAAGGTTTTCATAAAATAATATAACAATGAATAAAATAATATGGAATGTTTTTTTCCAATATTAAATATTTAGAGATATGTTTGTATCGTATGTATTAAATGTTAATGTTATATTCATAAAGAATTTCATAAAGAAGAAAAGAAGAAAATAAAAGTAGATAAATAACAACAAAAATTATTGAAATTTTTTAATGGAATAACTAGAAAATATTCATTTCCATTGTAATTTAATGAATCAAAATGTTTATATTGTTATTATAATACAAAAAGCTAAAATGAAATTGTAATGATGATGACAAGAATAATATTATTAACATTAATTGATGTAGAAGAAGTTAAAAAAAGAGATATTGATTATCATAGTATTACTAAAGAAAGAGATAAAAAAGAATAAAACATTAAACAAGAAAAGAATAATCAAATAAATAAAAATAAAGAAATTGCAAAAAATAAAAGAATGAAATACATAGAAGAAATTAGTTATAATAAATGAGAAATTGAAAGAACTGAAACTAAATAAATTATTCATAAAAAAAAATCAACAAGAAGAAGAATAAGAAAGAAATAAAACAATGAAATAATTAGAAAACAAAATTACCAAAATATTTATGTCTGTAAAAGAAGATATTGAATTTATTGATTAAGAAAAACTAAAAATAAAATGTCAGTACTATTCATCATAAAGAAGAAATAATTAAATTAATTATAATTATGTATAATGATTGAATATTATTAGAAAGACGATATGATTCTATTTCTACTGTATATTTGATGAAATAATTTAAAAACATTAAATAAATTAAATGAATTTTTATTTAAATTTATTTTCAATAAAATAAAATATGATGGTTTATATTTTAAATAAACATTAATTTAAATTAAATGAATAATAAATAAAGGAAATAATTAATTAATATAAGAAATATGAAAATTAAATAATATTTTATTCAATGAAACATTGATTATTTATCATTCTTTTTATTTCATTTTATTTAAATTATATTATTCTCATTAATATTCATTTCATTAATTTATTAATATTGATTCTTAATTTATTTGAAAATACAACAATGATTCATTCTTTTCTTGTTATTTTTATTTCAACAACACTAAGCAAACAAAACAATGCATTCTATGAAACATCACATACAAAAATTAATACAATTCATGTTTTAACTCTCTCTGTTATTTTTTGGTTATAACGGTATCTTTGAATATGAAATGGATTAATTAATATTGCAAATTGTGCAACAATTTATTATAGTGAAATATTACATGTTGTAGTGTAATACTAAGTATTTATTAAAAAAGAAATGAAGAAATATATATGAATGTGTTAACCAAGAAAAAGAATTTACTGAAGTGTGTCATAAAAGAAAACGAGGTAAGTGAATTTCATTAAAATTAAATCAGAAATCAAAACAAAGGTTTAAAAAGAAGAAATAAAACAGAAAGAAGAATGAGAAAACTTTAATAAGAAGTAAATAAAAGAAAGAAGTGATTTTCTTGTACTCATACAAAATCTTAAAGAATATGTTAAATAAAATGAATATTCTTTAAAAATAAGTTCATGAATGTGATTAATGTCCTATGAACAGTGAATAATAGATGAAAATTCTATTAACATTTAATTAATTACTTTTTATTTATTTAATATTATTTATGTGATACTTTAGATTTATTTCTTTATTTATTTTTATTTCTTATTTGTTTGATATATTTTATTGAAACCATTTATTTGTTGATTTAAATATTATTATTTGTTAATAAAACATTAATTTTCATTTATTCTATTTCATATTCATTTTAAATGAAATTCTTAGTTATATATTCATTACAATAATTAAATATTTTATCAATAAATAAAGAAGAAATAATTTAATTATAATATAAATGAGAAATATTATTTGAAAATAATATAATGAATAAATAATAAATTAAGAATGAATAAATATAATGTCATTAATCATAATTCATTCAAAATATAAAACACATTAATAATAAATAATCAAAATATAAAATTAGTGATATATTAATAAAATACAAAATTATCAAATATTCTTCTTCTATTTATATTTTAATTTCATTGTTGTGTAATTAAATAATATATAATATATTTTATTTAAAACTAGATTTATTCAAATAATGATAAATGTAATTTCTTAAAAAATAATTGATTTAAATGTGAAATATTCAGAGATATTCAATGATAGTTTTATAAAATGTGTAAATAGTAACATTACGTCTATTTCATTCAATATTTGTATTGATATATCATTTCTCTCAACAGTCTTGTTCAAAATGAATTTCTAACTATATACTATTCTTTTCTATCAATAACATAATATTTAATATCACAAATTTCATATTTCAAAACATTAAAGTTATTCTTAATTGAGTATCAATATATCATCAATTCTTTTGTATAACTAAAATTTAACAAATGATTCATCAATTAAAACATCAACAAAACATTGTGAAAAATATTGTTTTAACTTCAATTTTATTATTTCTTGTAATTATGTTATAATTCATAATTTTAATAAAATGATTTTAAATCAATTCTACATATAGAAACCATTTCAGCGTATATTTAATCATTTTCTTAATCATTTCCATTTCATATATTATAATTATAAATATTTGAACAAATTCATCAATCACATCAATTGTTTCAATTCTCATTATTATACTGAACATTATATTATTTTGAAATATCATGTATTTTATCATCACAATCTTTCTCATTTATTATTCTTCTTTCAAGTGTTCCAATTGAACTAAATGTATAAAATAACATGTAACACATTTCCATTCTTCTCTAATTGATGTTAATTTTCTTTCTTTTCTCGTTTAAACTGATTCTGTTGATTATATATTCATTTATTTAATTTCTCTTTTTCTTCATTTAATTATTTTATGTTTAGAAGATTAATATATTCATCATTCATAATATCAGAAAATAGTCAATCTACAAATAATTTAAATGTTTCTCTTCTATTGAAATAACAAACAAATATAATATTCTATTGATTATTGATATTCTTTTAGTGATTCAATTGTTATGA
>NW_001915525.1:0-2381 GCF_000208925.1 Entamoeba histolytica HM-1:IMSS
TATAATTTAAGTTGATTAATATTGTTATTTATTATGAAAATAAAATAAAGAATATAATTAAATTAATATAATCTTCATTATTATTCATTATTTCTCTTTCATTAATCTTATGATTTATTTTATATTTGAATGAATTAAATAACAAATATTAATATGAATTAAATACAATAATAATAATAAAAATACAGAAGAAAATAAAGAAAGTGTGAATGAAATAATATTTAAAATAGATAAGAAAGAAGAGTAAAAAAAGAATAAAATTATTACAAAACAAATATAATGAATGAAATATCATTTAATAAGAGATGAAATATCAATTCAACACATTGAAACAATCAAATAAAATGAAATAAAATAAAAATGAATAAACATAACATATTAATAATTAAATAAATGATGGATGATTTTATTTCATTTCATTCATTTGATATTTCATTCTTTAATTTATTATCATTTAATTTGTTTATTATGTATTTCTTATCATTTAAATTATAAAATGAACATTCTTTTTATTCGTTAACAATTCAATTATCTTCTTTCTTTTTTTCTTCTTTAATATTTAAAGCGGGATTCTGGTATTGTTTTATTCTTCTTTAATTCTTCTTCACATCCACAATGACAAAAATATCCAATTCCAAATGATGTAATTGATGATGGTATATTAATTGATTTTAATGATGAACATTTCAAAAAACATCCATTTCCTATTTCAATTACACTTGTTGGTATATTAATTGATTTTAATGATTTACATTCATAAAAACAACTATCTCCTAATTCACTAATACTGGTTGTATTTCAATTTCTTGAATATCATTACATTCACAAAAACAATTATCTCCAATTGAATTAACTTCTATTGGTATTGTATTTCCATATTTCTCTCTATCTTCTTCTGTATATTCGATATTTTTACATCTTCAAACACTTCATCTTCTTCTTTATAAATATGAAATGTTTCAATATTAGGAAATAATCTTCTTGAATATTGATTCAATGGAATTGGATTAAAATGAAATCGTTCCATATTTCCTCTAAATCTTTTAATTCCAATTTCTAAATTAATAAAATCATTAATATCTTTAAAATACTTCGAGACAATCATTATTTCATTATATCATAATTGCATTCTTTCTTTATTATTTTATTATTTATTAGTTCTTTTTTATTTTTAGTTTGAACTTCTTTTATTTTTAAGATAACCGTCATTCATTTTTTCTTCTTTTTATTTTTTAATATAAATTATTAATAACAAATAATTTATATTTCAATAAATTATCATTTTTTATTTATTTATTTGATGAATATGAAAATGAAAAATAAATAAAATATCATAGAAATGAAATATTACAAATGATAAATATTCAATTAATAAATATAACAATAAATTGATAATATGAATAATAAAGAAATGAATAAATCAGTGAATGTAATGTATTTATTTCTATCTTTCTTTATTTCTATCATTTCAATTTTAGAAATTTCATTTTTTAATTTATTTTAATTATTTGTTATATAAAACAATATATAATTCATATTTATTAATATAAATGAATATAATATCATATTTGACTTTAATTGTAAATTTAATACATATAATATTCATACCAAATTATTGTATATCAAATTAATAATGATATTAAATGAAATATTTCATCATAATGTTATTTCTCTATTTTATTTTAATTTTATTTATAATTCATTAATTATTAATTCATTTATTTTCATTTAATTGAATTACATTCATTATTTCTATCATTTCATTTATTTCTTATTTGATTTTATTCTTTATTTTGATATTTATTATATCTTCTTTGTTTTTATTATGATATTTAATTCTATTATACTATTATTATTTATTTCTTTTTGAATTAATGATAAAATAATAATGATGATGAAAATGAATGAAATGATTTATACCATAAATGCCGTGATAGTTGTGATAATTAATATGATAATATAATTAGTATTTATTTTTATCCATTATTCTATTATTTATATTCTTGTTACTATGAATCTCTCATTCTTTTGTTATTTGTTTTTTATATTATGTGATACTCCTTGTAATGTATAATACATTATTTTCATTAATTTCAACATTAAATAATATAGAAAAAGCAATTAATTAAGTATTAATAGAATTAATTTCTATTATTTCCGACTCAAGGAAGTGTAATACCTTTCTTTCTTCTTCTTTTAACCTCTTAACAGAGTATCATAATACCAAATAAATAAAGTAGAAAAACAAGAATTAGTGAAATTTTAAATGAGTAATTTTTATTATTTTATCAATAACAAGAAACTTTTCAAAAAGAAACAAGAAAGTCATCAAGTTTAAACTACTCAAATATCAATATAAATTTAATAAAATAAATTAACAT
>NW_001915525.1:2481-3802 GCF_000208925.1 Entamoeba histolytica HM-1:IMSS
TAAAAGAAAGAAAACCATACAAAGAATTTAATTAATAAAAAGTAAACAATCAATTCAATTATAGGAAGTGAGAGAAGAATATGGATTTTTATTAAAATTCATATAGTCATTTGGTCCAACAATATATTGTTGTTGAGGAATAAATGAAGATGTACTAAATAAATTCTTTGGATCATAAGCAGAATAAACTTCGACTAATAATGGTCTTTGAGTAGAAGGTGATAGTGATGAAGAATAAAAGGGTTGAGGATTACGTTGTTCTCTAAATTCATTTCTATGATCTCTACTTGCTCTTGGATCATCAGGAATAAATTCTTCAACAGGAGTAATTTGTAATAATCTAACCATTTCAATTATCATTGGACCATCTAATAAAATTGAGTCAGACAGTTCATATCCATCACCTAATTTTTCTGATGGAAGAATTTCATTTTTATCTTTTAATGTTGGATCTTTTTCTGTTTTAGAAATGATCATTTGTTCAAATGATTTTTTCAAATAAGAATATTTACTTATTGTTTTAACTTTAATATATTGCTTTGGAAGGCATTTGGGTTTCTTATACTCTATTTCTGCTGTTAACGTTTTCTTTTGTTCAGAAAGACTTTGATACCAATTCTCAGCAATATTCTTTTTAGCTCCATTATCTCTCAATGCCCCAACATATTTAATTTCTTCACTAGAACGAACTAAAGGAATAGTTTTATTAATTGTCTCATTAAATTTTACATGATATTCAATACCATCTGACTCAGCAATCTTTTTCCTTCGTGCAATTAATTTTAACTCATCAACAGTGCACGCTCCTAAACTCATTTTTTTTTGAGTTTGAAGGTTTTCTTCTTCACTTGATTCTTCAGCTATTATTCCATTAATCAATTGAACAGGACGTTCTTCTGCTGGTTGGTTTTTAGAGTCATCATCTTTGACGATAATAGGTTTTTCTTTTTTTGCTCGTTCCCGTTGTTTTCTTCGTTCTTTTTTTTCTTCCTCTTTTCGTTCATTTTCTAAAACTGATGCAGGGACTGAACTAGTTAATGTTTTATTCTTAGCTTTTAATGTTTTAGAAATTAATCCTAAAGAATCAATTGATTGAGGTGCTGAGGAAGCACTTTTATTTTTATCACCGTCTAAAGAAATTTTAGTGAGAAGATTATTTTCTTCGTGATTGTTGTTTTCAGAAACAAAATCTGGTTTCACCCTTTTTCTCACATCATTTTGTTCTTCATAAAGAATGGAAGGCAAAGCATCTCCTTTTTCTTTGTTATTTTGTCTTATTGGAAAAGAAATATTTATTGATGCAAGTGTTGGCAATTCTGTT
>NW_001915524.1:0-3805 GCF_000208925.1 Entamoeba histolytica HM-1:IMSS
TTCTCTCTATAATGACATACACCTATCTTTGGAGTTTCACCAATGTATTTTGCCTTTCTTAAATATTTTCTTATCTCCAAATCAATTTTATCTAGGTCAGTGATTTTCCAATTTACAACTGATGCTGAATATCTGAAGATAGGGATTACTTCCGTGTTTATTCTAGTAATATATCTTCTATTACTACTTTCATCACTGTTTATTTCTTCCATTTGCGGATTCATTTTTTCTTTGATGGATTTACAATGGAAGGTGTCATCAATTTCGTCGGACTGCCATATTCCTAAGTATTTATACAAGTCCTCACCTTCAATTACGGGGATGTTTTGCATTCCATTTAGTATTTCTTTAATGTGTTTTAATACCATTCCTGACTTTTTCTCATTCATTTCCATCCCTATTCCACTTATTATTTCTTTAATTTCATTGTGGATTATTCCCATTTCTTCACTACTTTCTGTCATTATTCTCAAATCATCCATATATAATGTGTGATTTGCTTTTGTGAATTTCTCTTCGATGATTTGAGAAATTACATTCATCTGAATGATGAAGAGTAGATTTGATAATGAATCACTTTGTAAAATTCCTCTATTTAATTTAATACATCCTAGATATTCATTAAATTTATAGCCAATGAATATCTTCAATCTAGTCATCATACTTTCAATAATGTTAATGATGACAAACTCATAATTAAAATATTTTAATGATTCAATAACCCATTCGTTGTTTACTGTGTCATATGCTTTCTTAATGTCATAATATGACTCCACATATTTTGGGTATTTTTCTTCTTTCTGCTGCTTTAACATATAACTATTAATTATTCCTTCTTTAGCAGCTAAAGATTGCAACTTACATCCCAGTTGATTTTTACTAATTTTCAATGATTCATTATTCATGTTAAGTCTTCTGTGAATCTTTTCTTTTAATATGGAGGTAAATACTTTCATAATTACATTTGTACAACTGATAAGACGATAATTAGTGACTTCATTCATATCAATTTGTGGATTAATAAAGTTCTTCCACTTATCATATCTAATGGGATGTTTTGAATGAAGTTCAACCATTCATTAAAGATATTGAGAATGATTTCTCTTGATGATGACATCCTTTTCAAATAATACCCATATATAGTGTCTATTCCTGGTGCTTTCCAGTTACTTATTCTCATTATACTTAAATTTAATTCATTTATTGTTATTATGACACTATCATAATTGATATATCTTTCATTCAATAGGGTGATTTGTTTTATTTTCCAATTTTCTTTATTTAATATCACCTGTGTTTCATATAATGATTTCCAATATTCTAAAGTAATATCGTTATTTGGGTATATTTCATTTTTTTGTTTCTTCCTTATTCTAATTTTCTTGTTAGAATCAAACATTATTTTATTTGTATTGATTCTGACTATTTCATTTTTATTAAATTTAATTCTTTCTTTGATCATTATCATCATATATTTTAGGTATTTTATTCTTTCTAGTGCTTTAACTTTTATTCCTTCTTCATCATGTTCTTTTAATTTCATGATGTACTTTATTCTGTACCATTTTCTTCCCTTGACTAAATCTTCTAGTCTATTAATTTTCTTTAGGATTTCTTTTATTTCATCAAATTTATCTCGTATTATTTTATTTTGGAGATAGAGGTGCATAATCATTGAAATCCTCTTCATATCATCTTGCAGATCCTGCATTCTGCTTCCTGACAATATCCATCTATTATTAATTTCCATTATTAATTAGTCAGCTTCTTTTCTTTTTCAGTAGTAATTAATGTTTGTACATTTTTCTACTTTCATTTCTTTCACTTTATTGATGAGAGTGTTAAGGTATTCTTCATCAATTTCTGTAGAGTTATTCTTTAATGTGACTTTCTTTATTATTGAATTACATTCTACTCTTCTTTCTATTATATCATTTATTTTCACTTTAATGTGCCTTTTAGTGCTTTCTTTTATTTTATGTGATATTTTAATATATTTAATATATTCTTTTTCATTATTGACATTGATATTTATTGCTTTTATTATACTTTCTATTTGTTCCCATCTTAATTTCTTATATAATTTCTTATTTAACAAATTAATTCAAAACAATACAACACTTCAATTAGAATTCTATTTGTTTGTTCTGTTGTATTTCTTGTCTGACTATCATCTCTTGTTTTTTGACAATCAGTGCTTTGCTTTTCTCTTCGATTTCCACTTCTGTCTTTTTCATAGGAGTAGTTTCGTTCATCTCCATCGTTCCTGATGATGCTTTCCTCAGTACTGGTTGTGTATTTATCACAAGCGTCATCGTTTTCTTCTTCTCCAGTTCCTTCTGTGAGATAAAATTTTCAATATCATCTTGTTGTTTTGATATTATTTGTTTTTGTGCTTCATTTTCTTTTTGTGTGTTGTCTAATTCTTCTCTTGTTATTTCTGCAATTTCTTGGTTTTTAATTACGATTTCTTGATACTCAGAGATTTGTTTTTCTTTATCTCTTATCTCTTTCTTTAATTCTTTAGTATTTTCCTCTATCATTTCAATCTTCTTCTCTAGTGTGTTTGTATTTTGTTCTAGTATCTTGTTTCTCTTTTTCACCCTTTCAATTTCTTCTTTCATTTCTTCATTTTCTTTTTCTATCTTCTTTTTATTAGCTTGGATACTTCGGATTTTTTCTTCTTTGTTATTTACTTCTGTGATTTTCTTTCCTTCTATCTCATTTACTTTTCCTTGTAGTTTTAAGTTTTCTTCTTCTAATTTTTCATTTTCTTTCTTCATTTCTTCATAATTCGTTTGAATCTTTTTAATTTGTATTTTCATTTCTGTAATTTCTTCTTCAAATTCTTTCCTAACTATTTCTTTTGCTTTTCTCATCATTTCTTCTGAGATGGCTTGTTCTTCTTCCATTCTTTCCATACTGTATTCTTTAACTTTTCTTTCAATTCAGTAATTTGATTTTTCAGAGCAAGTATTTCTTCTTTTTCTTTTTCTTCTTCTATCTTTTCTTCTTTATTTTTTGTTTCTTCTTGTATTTTCATTATACTTTCTGTTTCATTTATTATTCTTGCAATTTTACATCTATCATTCATTTCTTTAATTGGGTTTTTGTTTTTAATTTCTGCTTCTATAGCTTTAATGTCTTTTTCTTCCCAATCTTTTGTTTTTTCTTTAAACTCTTCTTTCGTCTTTTCAATTATCTTTTTCTTTTTAATTGAATATACTTCTTGTTGATTATCATACCATCTTTTTCATTAAAAATAATACAATTAATATTGGAGAGAAGATAGAAGGAGTAGTAAGTTATACAAATGAAAGTATTAGTTATTTAAATTTAGGAAAAGGAATTACAGGAAGATTACATAAAATTAATAGTACAAAGAAGATAGAAATAGGAGAGAAAATAGAATGTTATATTATTGGAATACAAGTTAAAGGAGAAATAATTAAAGAAAAAGGAAAAGAAATAGAAGGAAGAATAGAAATAGTTGAATTAAGTATGAAGGAAGAAGGAAATATGGAAGAAAAAATTCAAGAAGGAGAAGAAATCGAAGGAATTATTAGTAGAGAAATGAAAGATGGATATATAATTTCCTTTAATTCAATACTTAAAGGAAAATTAAATTATATTGAAATAGGAGATAATATTGAAGAAATTAATATAAATAAAAAAGAATATAATGTTGGAGATAAAATAAAAGTTAAAGGATATTATAGTAAAGAAAATATCTATTTAATAAAAGACAAAAAAGAAGAAATTAAAGAAGGAGAAATTATTGTTGGAGAAGTTATTGGTAATAATA
>NW_001915523.1:0-3846 GCF_000208925.1 Entamoeba histolytica HM-1:IMSS
CTCTTGATTCTCTCTCTATTTCTTTATTAATTATGACTTATATTTAGGGTTTTTTACTATATTTCTAATTTATTTTAATTATTCTTATTATTATTTTTTTGTTTTATTTCAATGAAAATACTTTTCCATTTCAAGAAATACAACAAATTTTAATGATATGGTTATTGTGTAAAATATTTGTGTATTGTAAAGAAAAACAAACAAGATATAAAAATCCAATTTCATACAATAAAAAAAGAAATGCCAATAGCAATAAATGGCATAACAATAATAAAGGTAAACGATATACCAAGGAAAAATGGATTAGAAGACGAAAGGCATAACGAAAATAAATATTAAATTAAGGTTTAATAACTTTCAACCTATTGTTCAGGTGAGAATTTCTTCCCTTCCTTCACTCTCCCGAGAGTCTTCCTCTTCTTCTTCTGGTATTTCGACATTTCTGTATTCTCCAGAATGATCTCCACAGTATCTCATAATATCTTTCATATTTGATATTACAATCTCTCTTGTCATTATTTCCCTTGGTATTTCTATCCCTTCTGCCTTTAGTAATCTAACTGTTTCTTTGTTTATTAATCCACTCACTGTTATTACTACTCGTATAACTATTACTCGTACTAACCTTTCTATCTTTCTTATATGTTCGTGTAGTTTTGAATACATATTAATCTTATCTGTAAATGCTTTACTTATGTTTTTATCTCTTACTATTCTCATATCCATAATCATTGCTTCTTTCTTATTTAAGTCTCTGACATAAATGTCTATTCTTTTATGAATTTGTCTTCACTTCTGTTACTATTTCTTGATTCTAAACTATAAGTATTTTATCTTTCTCTATTCTTCTTTCGTTCTTTCATAATTCTTCTTTCCTTATTATTAATTTCTTTGTATTTTCTTCTTCTCTCATCTTCATCTTTTCTTTGTTTTCATATAATTGGTATTTAATCTTTAATCTCCTCCATATATATTCTCATATTCTATCATGTTTATTCATTTGTGTTTTCTTAGTGATTATATAATTCAAAAGAATATGATCTATTCTTGCTATCTTATTACACATTGGACACATTGCATATCTCATATCATGTTTCATTCATGCTTTCCTTACTCCTACATTTCTTGCTTTCTCTTGCATCTTCTTTATTTGTATATATGCTTTTCTTATAACATTAATTCCTTTCCACACTTTAATTGTTTTATTCTGCTCAGTCATTTTATCTTCAAATCCTTTCAATATTTCACTGTTTACTTTCTTGTTTCTCCATTTATTGATATATTCTTCTTGGAACTTTTCTTTCACATACTTAATTATTCTGTTTTTATTCTGTTTTCCTCTTTCTTCTTCTACTATTTTTCTAAATTCTTCTTTGTTTATTCTTTTTCCACACGCTTTATAAAATCTATTCCACATTCCATTCTTCTTTTCATTTATTACTATCATGTCTCCTATTCTATCTCCTCTTTTCCATGTGTAATACAAAATAGTTCTTATTAATTCAATTACATATTCGTCTCTAATGCTTTTCAATCCATCTCCCATTTTATTTCTGTTTACTTATAATCTGCTACTACACATTCATGCTCCATTAATCTTTCTTTCATTTCTCTCCTTATCATTTTATCTATTTCTATCAGCTTCATAATTGGTTATTTAACTACAAATGCACTATATGTGAACTTACGAATTATTTCTGTATTAATTCAGTTAATATAATTCATACTACTGTCATTCCCTTTATTGATTTCTTTTATTCCTTCTTTTATTACTTATTCTTTCTATGCATCCCAAATCATAATTTCTTGTGAATTGATAAACAACTAAATACTTATATGGATGTTCTGAGTCTACTATTGGAATGTCTTTCATATTATCTTGTATTTCTATATTTCTTTTCTTCATTACTCCACTTTTACTTACATTAACTTCCATTTCTATTACTTCTATTGTTTCTATTATATTTTTATGCACCATTTCCATTCCTTTCTTTGTTTCATTTGTTACTTTAATATCATCCATGTATAGTACGTGTGTCACTTTTATTCATTTCTCATTTATTTTATCAATAACATCAGAAATGATATTCATTTGTAATATGAATAAGAGTGGAGAAATGGAATCTCCTTGTAATATACCATTCTTTATTTTAACTTCTCTTATTTCTTCTTTATATCCATATCCTATTCTTATTCTCCATCTACTACTCATACTTTTTATTAATTCAGTTATTTGAAATAGTATTTTGAAGTATCTTAGTATAATTTCTAACCATTCATGATTAACTGTATCATATGCTTTTGTAATGTCATAGAATGTTTCTAAATATCTTTTCTTCTGTACTTCTCTTTCATTTCTTTCTAATAAACTTATGATATTTCTTTTGCTGCTAGACTTCTTTTCTTATTCCTATATTGACTCTTATTAATTCGGGGCAACGAAAAAAGCAAATAATTGAAAAAGAAGAGAATGAATGATATAAAAGAATAAAAAGAAAGTAAAAAGTAGAAGAAGATGAAGAAAGAATAAAAGTAGAAAGGAGAGAATATAAAAAGAAAGAAGATAAAGTGTAATAAAAGAAAAGAGATGATAAAAGAAGAATAGAAAGAAAAAAATAAAGGATGCAAATTTTATTTCAACAAATAAAAAAAGCGCAAAATTTAATGATGCAAAATTTAATGATGCAAAATATTTAGCAACATATTTTATTGATGCAAAATATTTTGAAATAAAAATAATTCATCATTTGATATTATTATATTTGATAATAAATTATATTATATATTAAATACATCATATTTCTTTATTATTTATCTTTCTTTTTATTATTTCATATATTAAATTATTATTCATTCATTTATTATTTATATTTCATTTATTAAATAAAATGAAAATGAAAATGTAAAATATCAATTAAATATTCATGAATAATTTATTAATATTTAATAATTGAAATAACAAATAATAATGTAACAATAATGATATATTCAATATATTCTTTATTTGATTTGTTCAATATTAGATTATTCTATTTCATTATCATTTCATTGTCTTCATTATTTTATTTCATTATTTCATATTCATTTATTATTTGTTTTAAAATCAAATAAACAATAATATTGATATTCATTCATCATATTCATTTAATATAATAAATATACACAACATTTCAGAATAAATAATGAATAATTAAGAATGGAAATATTGATTTATTCAATATTTTATTCAACATAAAATCAATAAAACATATATTTTGATAATACACAAATGAAATATTAAAGAAATATACAATACTCAAGAATTAATAAAAAAGAAATAAAAAGAATAAATGAATATAAAAGTGATAAATAATAGAAGAAAGAAATAGAAAAACAACGAAAAACAAATAATATAAAAAGAATATAAATATATAAAAGAATAAAAATAAAGTAGAAGAAGAATATAAAAATAATAAATCACAAAGAGATGATAAAAGAAGAAAAGAATGAAAATGGTGTATTTTTAATGTAAAAATTAGAAATATGAAATAATAAGTGTCTAATTTAATTGTGTAAAATGATTAACAATATTTTATTATTGAAAAATATTTTACTCTTTTTTATGTTATTATTTATATGTATAACTTCATCATGATGTTTATTATATATTCAATCATATGTGTTATGTTATTATAACATATAATAAGTGATAAAATATAAATGAAAATGATATGAATATATAACATAGAATAAAAAACAAAAGAATAATAAGAATAAATGATAAATAAAACGAGAAATGATAGTCAATGATATAATAATAAAATCAAAGTATAAAAGATAAAATTAATATAAAACAAAAGAGAATAA
>NW_001915522.1:0-2569 GCF_000208925.1 Entamoeba histolytica HM-1:IMSS
AAAACAATATATTAGAACATTGTATAACAAATACACAAATTTCTTTGATTGTATTATATTATTCAATGGAACATAACTATGAATGTTGTAATTCTGGTCATATCAAATAGATATGAATTAACAACAATCAAATGATTATTAGATTAATAATAGAAATATATCCAACATGAACATGAATGAATGATAGAATATTGATTTGATGAATGACAATTGTTATTTTCATGTAAAAATGGACGAAATATTTTGAAAATAAGAGTCAATAACATTAATTATTTATTTGCATTTAATGATTTATAAATTTAATCAATTTTAAATAATAAAGAAGATGAAGAACAAACATGTGATACAATTTTAATGAATAGTTTCAAATAAATTAAACAAATATGACATATGTTAAATTATATATAATGATTGAAATACTTTCATGATATTTTGAAGAATAATAATGATAATTCATGGTGATATTAATTAAGAATAAACATTTTGTAATGTGAATTCATTATTTAATTTGTCAAATTGAATTAGAAATAAATAATAATGATTAATTGAATAAGTCAAATGGAGAATTTGAGCCAATGTGTTATGATATAGAAAAGCATGGATTAAGTGTATTTATGAAATGAAGAAGTGAATTTGTCAATATTCTTCAATTAAGTAGAGTTTGTTGGTGTTGTTGATGATGAAAAAGTGTAATTAGCAAATAGAAAGTTTTCAGAAAAAACAATAAAATAATATTTATGAAACAATTTTGTAGAAAATGAAGTAAATAAAGATAATGAAAATAATGGTAGAGAGAAAAATGAAGAAATAATAAAATAAATTGAAATGAATGAAAAGAGATGGATTATTAATTTAAAATGAACAACATTTCAACAACATTTTATTTGAAAGAATATAACAATGTAAAATTTAAGAATAAATCATTTTCACAATATTTCACCAACTAAGATTAAAAATAAACTTACTATTCTTTCATTTTCATTAATAATAATAATAATAAAAAGAAAACAAACAACTAATAAACCAAACTGTATTTTGTTGAATTATTGTTATGTTAAGTTTAATTATTTCTTCTTATGATTAATAGGTTATTTGTTTGATACTTCTTGTTAAATGGAATTTACTTCAAAACATCTAAATGAATTGATACTTATCAAATGAGAATAAAAATACATGAAACAATCAAACAAAGTTGAATTAATGAACTATTTATTATCAATAGACATTCAATTGAGATTAATCCACTTAATTATTTTGTTACAAATTCACTTCAATTATTCAATGTCAATGAAATTTATATACATTCAATTGTAATGAGTTATGAAGTAATAAACAATATTATGTGAATATGGATATGAAGAAGAGATGATAGTGAAAGAAGAAATAGAATGAAAGAATAGCATCATCAAAAACACAAAATGAAGTTACAAATAAAAAGACAAATGAAATACTCAAAAATACAAAACATGCATAAATAAAACAAATAAGAATGAATGAGTCAATGTTGTATTTTCAAATTAATTAATAATCAATATTAATAAATTAATGAAATGAATGTTAATGAGAATAATGTAATTTAAATAAAATGAAATGAAATAAAATAATGATAAATAATCCATGTTTCATTGAATAAAATACTGTTTAACTTTCATATTTCATATATTAAGTATTTCATTTATTATTCACTCTATTTAACTTATTATTGTTTATTTAAAATATAAATAATCATATTTTATATTAAATTATTGAAAATAAATTTAAATAAAAATTCATTTAGTTTATTTAATGTTTTTAAATTACTTCATCAAATATTCTGGCAGCACATTAGAAGAAGAACAATCTAACGATGTTCCATAATTATACATATTAATTATCTTTTCAATTATTCTTCTTTATGATAAATATTACTGATAAAATTATTTTCTAGTTCTTCTTATCAACACGATACAAACATGTCTCTAATTGTTTGATATTAGAAAAATATTTCATATCATTTTGTTCATTGTTTTATTATTTTGTGTAAATTTTGGTTGAAATTCAAAACAATATTAATTGTTTGAAATTATTTTTTATAATTATATATATTCAATCATTTATTCAGATACATTCTTTTTATTCTTCCGTGTCTTGTAACATGAGCGTATTAATAATAAATATATCTATCTCATTTAACACTTTCTCTTTATGACTCTTCTGTTTCTGTGGTTTCTGGTTTTGAGTCATTATTTTCTTTGGAAACATTCTTCTTCATTTTGAATTTACAAAATGTATTTTCAACCACTTATATTTCAATTGATAAATAATTTAATTTCTTTAATACTCATTAATTGATTTTAATTGTTTAAAAATAATTAAACATAATAATTATTTATCAATTTGAAGAGTGTTATTATTAAAAATATTTCATTTGAAATAAATAACTATATTTTTAATTTTTCATCATATTATATTTTATTTAAATGAAAAACAACAAACAATTTTAAAAATAAAATATTTTATCGAATTTTACATAATCATTATTTTATTATAAGATATTTTTCTATTAATAGTATTTTATTTAATTTTACAT
>NW_001915522.1:2669-3868 GCF_000208925.1 Entamoeba histolytica HM-1:IMSS
TTTATAATAATTATTTCTTTTCTTTTCTCTTTTATTTCTTATTCTTATTTTATTATCTTATTTTTATTTATCATTTATTATCTTTATTAATTTAATTTGATTAAAATTAATTGTTGATAAAACATGAAAATTCAAAATCACAAACGATGAAATAATAAAAATAAAACAAAATTGAATTTTCTTTTCTTCAATATTTTTGTTATTTTAAAAAAATGAAAAAATACTAAAAATAAAATAAGCTAATTATAGAAAATAACATTATTATAATTTTATTATTATTATATTATTAATATTATTATATGTTTATTGTTATTGTAAAAATAAAAATAACATTTATTTAAAATAGAATAATTATAAAAATAATGATTAACTTGATTTGTTAATAACGTGTATTTAATTATTTAAACATTCATATTTTGAACTTATAAACATCAAATTAAATTTAAAATGGAAGAGGTGTATATTAAACAACTAGAAGAATTGACAGAAAAAAGAATAAACAATATACTATTTGATTCAGATAAAGATGATTGGAGTAAAAATACATCAGTATTTGATCAAAGAATAATGAATAAAGAACATATAATAATTATTATTGAAGATGAAGACGGAAATAAATTTGGAGGATATGTTAATGAGAAAATTGATAAAGTTGGTACTTGGATAAATGATTCAAAATCATTTGTATTTTCATTAGAATCAAAAGGAAGAATGAAAGGAATGATGAAATTTGATATTAAATACCCACAAAATGCATTTTATTTATGTAATCAATCAAGTGATTGTTTGTTTAAATTTGGATATTTTGGTGATATTTTTGTTTATAAAGAAAATTATAAAACAAAATCATATTGTCAACAAGATTCATATGAATATGAAGGAATAAGAAATGCACTTTGTGGAAAAGAGTGGCCAAAATATTTCACACCAAAACGAATCATAGTAATTGAAATGAAATGATTCAATCTTGAATAATTGAAAATGAACTAAAAAAGAATAAAAACAAATCAATGAAGAATATGAACATTTCATCTTCCAATGAATGAAATGGTGAATTAAAAATTGACATAATTCAATGTTGATTTATTTTATTTCATTTAATGAAATATTCACACCCAATGAGGGTGTTTTTAATGAATAAGAAAAGAAATGAGAATAAATAAGATAAAATGAATAAATAAACAATTTATTTGTATTAT
>NW_001915521.1:0-2319 GCF_000208925.1 Entamoeba histolytica HM-1:IMSS
ATAATAACATAACACATATGAATTGATTATATAATAAACATCATAATGAAATTATACATATAAATAATAAACATAAAAAGGAGTAAAATATTTTCATTAATAAAATAATATTAATTATTTTACATCATTAAATTAGACACTTTTTATTGAATATTTCTAATTTTTACAATAAAAATACACTTTTTATTTCTTCTTTTCTTCTTTATTATCCATTTTCTTTTATTACTCTTTATCTTCTTTCTTCTTCTACTTTCTACTTTTATTCTTTTATATCTTTATCTACTTCTTACATTTTTGTGATTCTTTTTATTTTTTCTAGTATTTTTTTCTATTATTTGTTTTTTCCATTGACATTATTAATCTGATGTGAAATTATGTTATATTATCATTTCTTTTATATTTACTTTCTATTTCATTGCATATGACTTTGTTGTTTTCTTTATTCTATCTTTTTTCTTCTTTCTTTTACTCTTATCATAATATTCTTTATGTTTCTTTTATTATATCATTTATTCATTCTGTTGTTTACTGAAGTATTATTTCATTTTATTCTTTGTTTCTTGTTATTACTATTATATTTTATATTTATCATATTTTGTTATTTCTTCATTATTCTTTTCTATGTTTTGTTTTATAACACAATAAAATATGAATAACGTTTAACACTATTTATTTGAAATTCATCAAATACGTTGTATAAAACAATAATAATTTCAACACACACGTATCTTTTCTTTTTAGGAATAATAATGTCATACTAAAAGATATTTAAAACATCAATAAAAGATGTCTTGAACTAATTTCTTAATATTAAGTCTTTTGTTATAGTTAATAACAACACTTCTTCAACCAACAACTGTCATAAATATTATTTGTTAATTAAATGAAATAAATAAACTCTAAACTAAAGTTCATAAGATAGAAACTCACAAACACCAAAAAGGAGGTACGGATACAGAAAACTTAACTAACTTTAGAAGTAGTTTTAAAGAAAAAGACTTAATGAAAAAAAGTAATAGTAGTATAGACTATTAAAAAATAAAGAAAACAAAGAGAATTAAGTAACACACCACCACCCTTTTCGGTACTTGTATAAATCAATAAAATATATCAATAAACCAAACCACCTTAAAAAAAACTAAAGCAAAGACAATAATTAAAAGAAGAGAGGTAGATATTAAGAATTAAATTTTGTTTGTAAAAAGAATAATTAAAACCTACTAATTTAAATAAAAAAAAAGAAGAAAAAGAGGGAATATTCTTTTTTCTTCCAGTATGTATTAAATTTATTTTTAGATAAGAAGAACAATATGAGATCTGTTAATATCTTCAAATTTATAGTTTACACATGCAAAAAAAAGAAAAGGATGTATCATCATCTCCACTCCAAAATTCATCATCTGAAGAAGTAAGAAAGAAATTACTTAGTGTTGACAATAAGACTTACTTTTCATTTGTTATGCCAAGTGGTGTTGCATTAATTGTTGCTGTTGCATTAATTCTTACCTCAGTTATTCTTCCATTTATTGGAAAAGCACCTGTTAAAACTATTGAGATGACAAGAAAACAATTAGGACAATCTCTTCCTAATTTTGATTTGGATGAAATGGATATTGAAGATATTTATTATTATTCTGCATTAGCTGATAGTGTTAATGTAACTATGAAATTAGTTGATTTAGAATTAGATGATTTAGATATTTCAGAACTTTCATTAGATAAATTGTATTTCCTTACTATGTTATCTGATAGATATGAATTAGATATTAATGAATTTAAAGGAGAAACAAAGAAATTTTTTAAGGAATATGGATTTATTGATGATTTAGAAATGGAAGAAGAACGACTTGAAGCAGATGATCAACATGGAGAGACTATTATAAAAAAATTAAAAACTGAAACTGTTGAAGCATGTTATTATGCTATTGAAATTATGAAGAAGACAGGAGAATTTAAGAGTTTTAAGAAAAGTAAAAAATATCAAAAAATGATTGAGTATATTATTAAAATGCAAGGAGAGTCTGGATTAATTTATAATAACAAGAATGTAGAAACTAATTTAAAGGTTATGGTATTTGCATTAAAAATTCTTACTGAAGCACGAAATAATGGAATTATAAATCGTGAGATTGATGAAGTTATTAATAAAGTTAAAAATGTATATGAGTACGCTATGAATATTGATGGTAGTTATGATTATTTTTTGGAAGATACTCCATCATGCTTTGGAACTGCTTATGGAGTTATTGGAAGAAAATTAGTTGGATTAAAAATAAAACCAACAACTAAACAATATTTAATGTCATGTGTAACTGAGAA
>NW_001915521.1:2419-3887 GCF_000208925.1 Entamoeba histolytica HM-1:IMSS
CAAAATACAACTCTTCAATTATTCTTTATTATTCCACTTGGTTATTGTATATTCCTTTCAATAAAGAGAATTGAATCATGGAAGAGACACGCAATGTTCTGGATGATTGTATTAACACCAGCAAGTATTATTGGATGTATTTTATTTGTCATTGATTCATTCTTCCCAACATTAGTCGTTGATATGACTGCTTCATACATTGTATTTGTTATTCTTGTTGGATTGTTAGTTGCTAATCAGTTAATATTTTATTCGTTATTTAATGACAAACATAAATATCAATGGTTCTTTGATGCTTCTCATCTTGCTTATTATCTTGCATATTTCACTTTGATTGTACTTCTAGGTGCATCAGATAATTTTGAATTTGTTCTTTCTACTTTACAATTATCAGGAAATATGACATATTATTTCATTGGAATTCCAATAATATTCCAAGCACTCTCTTTAGTAGCAATTGCTTTATCTGTTCCAGCCGTCTCTCTTTTGGCTCAAATAAAAAATAACTGAAAGAAATTTTTTATTTTTTTTATTATTTGTCATATTTCATTGAACCAATTTTATTTGAAGTTGTTATTTCTTTGTTCTTTTGATTCTTTGAGAATAAAATAAAGAATATTTTATTTTCAAACAACAGTTAATAAATAAGATAAAGAATGATTAAATTAATTAAGTGGAATAAACTTATTTTTTAGTGTTCTTTACCCATTAGAAATTTGTCACATCTTATTCTTTAAGAATATTTATTCTTCTATTATTTACTTGATATTTAATATTTCATCAAATTGAGAAGTGAGTGATTCAGTTTTTTCAACATAATTATTTTCTATTGACATAAAGTTTTTTCAAACATCATCAATTTAATTATTCTTCATTTAGTTATTATTGTATTTTTACTTTAATGAATATTAAAACACTTCTTTCTTTATTTTCTTATTTTATTATGAATATATCAATAACATGATGTTATTATGACCAATTTCAATTATCATCAATATCATCATTCACTTAACAATATTTATTGATAATATCTTATATATTCAATGCAAAATTATAAAATACACTTTCATATTGATAAATAATAATAATACCATCATAGCAATTACCTTCTTAATAATTATTCTTAATAAATAATAACCACTAATCTTGAATTGGTATTGTCTTATCAAAGGCAAAACAATAATCAAAAGATAACTAGTAATTCAATGTTTTGATTTATTTTAGAGTTTTGTGTTGTGTTTCTGACGTGTCATTTTCATTCATTTTATTCAAAAATCCAACAAAAATAAAAAGAACTAATAAAAAGAAGAATGAAGATAGTTGTATTAGACGCAAAGACATTAGGAGATACCCCATTTGATAAACTTCAAAAATATGGGAGAAGTGAAAATATATGAAAGAACAGCAAAAGAAGAAAGGAAAGAAAGAATTAAAGAAGCAAACATTATATTAACAAACAAAGTAATAG
>NW_001915520.1:0-1689 GCF_000208925.1 Entamoeba histolytica HM-1:IMSS
AATATATATCAACCATACGGGTTGTGTTATGGTATAATTGATGAAATGATAATATTAATTCAATATTTGATTATTTGAAATAAATTTGTTTGAATTAATAGAAAAATCAAATAAGTTAAATTCATCAATTTTTAATTTAATAAAAACAAAGAAATTGAAAATAAGAAATAAAAATAAATAAAGAAGAATGAGAATATGAGAAATAAAGAAATGAAATAAAGAATATAATGAAACAAACAAATAAAATACAAATAATGAAAATGAGTTAAACTAAATGTGTATGATGTTAATAATTTAATAATGAATGAAATTAATATAAAATAAATGTAATTTGAATATTTTAATAACAAAATAATGATATTTTATAATGAATATCAAAATACATTATTAAAACATTCATCATTCATACAAATAACATATAAATGTATAAACAATAAATCAATATAACAATATAAAAAATAAATAAAACAACAAATAACAATCATTTTATATTTAAATTCTATTATAATTCTTGCCAATTATTAAATTGAAATAAATTAACAATTAGAATATTTTTAATGATATAAATGAATATAATTCAACATATTGTTTATTGATAAAAATAATATATTATAAAGAATTAATATGAAAATAACAAATAGAATTATCTTTATTCATGAAATATGAAAATACATGAAAAATAACATCTGAATATAAAACAATAACAATAATTCTTTAAAATCATCAAATGAAAATATAAATTAAATTCTAAAATATACAATGTATAAGAATATATTAAATACAAATTATAATATCTATTCATTGTTCTAATATAAAATTAATTGTAAAATAAAAGAAAGAGATGTTGTTTGAATATAATTATAATTTTAATATTAAAATACTATTTCAAACCATTTGAATATCATTTAAATAATACATATGTTTAAATTGAAATTCAAATGTGTTATGAATTATTTTAATTTTATATCATTCAAAGATAAATATTTATTTTATTTATTAATTACAAATGAAATATAACACTGATAAACAAGAATAAATAAGAATATAACAAATAATATCAATAAGAATAAATAAGAATATATCATAAATAATTATAACAAATAATACATACATTCAATTCATATGATATTTAATATTAAATAAATGAAAAGAAGAATAAACGAATAGAAAGAATGAAATACAAAATAAGAAATAATACAAATGATAATCAATATATTAATTCATTTTATTTTTATATTAATTATTTGAATATTTTGTTTTATTCTATTTATTATTATTAAAATAATTTACATAAACATAAACAATTTTAGTATTATTATTTATTTTTATTTCTTATTTTAATTCTTATTATTTTAATATATTTTCAACAGGCACGAGAATTAGCAAAGAAAAAATGCATCTAAATAATTTACAAAAAAGAAAAAAGATGCAAAAAATTTGCATCCATAGAATTTTCCATTTATTATATTTTGCTCCTAAAATAAAAATAAAAAGTATGATAAATATACAATTTGTAAATATTTATGTTTATATTTTATAATCAATTGTATTCATTTTGTATGAAATATTAATGAAATAGATGATTTGATGAATCATATTTATTTTTATTATTCATATTCTTTTATTTATATGTTATTTATCTATAGTATTTTTATATTTATTTCTCTGTTTATAATATGTATATCATTG
>NW_001915520.1:1789-3888 GCF_000208925.1 Entamoeba histolytica HM-1:IMSS
CAATTTATATTTATTCTCTTTTGTTCTATATTAATATTAATTTTATCTTTTATACTTTGATTTTATTATTATATCATTGACTATCATTTCTCCTTTTATTTATCATTTATTCTTATTATTCTTTTGTTTTTCTTTATTCTATCTATGTTATATATTCATATCATTTTCATTTATATTTTATCACTTATTATATGTTATAATAACATAACACATATGATTGAATATATAATAAACATCATAATAAAGTTATACATATAAATAATAAACATAAAAAATAATAAAATATTTTTTTCAATAAAACAATATTAATTATTTTACATCATTAAATTAGACACTTTTTATTGAATATTTCTAATTTTTACATTAAAAATACACTTTTTATTTCTTCTTTTATTACATCTTTGTGATTTATTATTTTTATATTCTTTCTTCTTATACTTTCTTTTTATTCTTTTATATATTTATATTCTTTTTATATTATTTGGTTTTCGTTGTTGTTTCTATTTCTTTCTTCTATTATTTATCAAATTTATATTCATTTATTCATTATTCTTATTTCTTTTTTATTAATTCTTGAGTATTGTATATTTCTTTATTATTTCATTTGTGTATTATCAAAATATATGTTTTATTGATTTTATGTTGAACAAAATATTGAATATAATCAATATTTTCAATGTTAAATATTCATTCTTTATTCTGAAATGTTGTGTATATTTATTATATTAAATGAATATGATGAATGAATATCAATATTATTGTTTATTTGATTTTAAAAAATAATAAATGAATATGAAATAATAAATGAAATAAATAATGAAGACAATGAAATGATAATGAAATAGAATAATCTAATATTGAACAAATCAAATAAAGAATATATTGAATATATCATTATTGTTACATTATTATTTGTTATTTCAATTATTAAATATTAATAAATTATTATTCATGAATATTTAATTGATTATTATTTTACAATTTCATTTTTATTTTATTTAATAAATGAAATATAAATAATAAATGAATGAATAATAATTTAATATATGAAATAATAAAAAGAAATAAAAGATAAATAATAAAGAAATATGATGTATTTAATATATAATATAATTTATTATCAAATAAAATAATAATATCAAATGATGATTTATTTTTATTTCAAAATATTTTGCATCAATAAAATATGTTGCTAAATATTTTGCATCATTAATTTTTGCATCATTAAATTTTGCGCTTTTTTTATTTGTTTCAATAAAATTTGCATCCTTTATTTTTTTCATTCTATTCTTCTTTTATCATCTCTTTTGTTTTATTACACTTTATCTTCTTTCTTTTTATATTCTCTCCTTTCTACTTTTATTCTTTCTTCATCTTCATCTACTTCTTACTTTCTTTTTATTCTTTTATATCATTCATTCTCTTCTTTTTCAATTATTTGCTTTTTTCGTTGACTAGAGTTAGAATGAATTACTATATCAACAACACATCAATAAACTATTATTTATTGAGTTTATGAAATAATAGATATTACTTAATAAAAGAAACATTCGATAATAAATCAATTGAATAATGAATAAATAAGAGTCCTAATGAACAAGACAATAAAGCATAATAGAATAATAAATCATATTCAATAATCCATTCAAATATCAAAAATATCAAAGATTCTTCTCATTCAAAAAGTACTAACTGTGATGAAACTTCTTCTCAAATTAATCAGCAACATATAACGTCATAATTTGAATAATCATTTTGCAACAAACAATTTTGAGAAGAAAGAGTCATGACAATGTTTGATGATGTTAGGATTATTGTATTAATGATAAATAACTATTTATTTGCTAATCTTAATGAAACAAACCTAACTTGGTCAAGATGTGTTGTTTCATTCAAAAGACTAAACAAAGACAAACAGTCAATATAAAAGGGATTATCTAAATGAACATCTTCTATTAATATACCACCAAAAAACAGAAGTGTCAAATAACCACGAAGAAAGAAGTTTCAAGAAAAAGATAATGAATGAGAAGTTCATAAGAGTATAATTGTTCTGAATTGATGATTTTATAAGAAATAATATTTATTTCATTACTATT
>NW_001915519.1:0-3901 GCF_000208925.1 Entamoeba histolytica HM-1:IMSS
TTATAAAATGAATAGTCAATGCGTTTAGTAGTAATTATATTGTCTAATATTTATACTTCATTCTTTATTAATGAAATAGTAATTGATATTTTAGATTCATCATATTCATTTATTATTTTCATTTCTTCATTTCTATTGTTTATCTTTCTTTTGAATGATTTTATGCTTGTGACATCATTAAGACATGTGAATTGTTCTTTATTTATTGTTTAATGAAAATCTAATTTATTTGAATTATAACAAATGTGTAAAACAATATGTTTTAACAAATTGTTTTTAATAATAATATTTAATGAATTTACAAAGATATGCAAAATGATAAATAATGATAAGTATTTTATGAAAATTGAAACATATCATTAACATAACAAAACATAGTAATAGATATGAAAACAAAGAATTGATGAAATGCTAAATTATAGTAATTACAAATATATTCAAATAATATATTAAAACTTGTGTAATGATAGATAAATAAATAAAGAGAATATGAATATGACAATATCAATAAAAATAAAGGAATATGAAAAGAATAAACAAGAAGCAAATATAATAATCTTTAAAAAACAAATGCAATGAATTTAAAAAATGAAAAACCAAATTAAATGAACAAGAGTAATATTATAAAAACTACTTCGTACATTTCTTAAATGAAATAATTTTGATAATATTTCGAATAAACATACAAAGAAGAAATAAACAAAAATATTTAATGATGAATATAACAATGACATAAAAGAAAAGAGAAAAAAGAAACAAATGAATAAAAAGGTAATAATTTCAACAATTAACTTATCATAATGAAATTTAATTATTATATTATAATTATTTATTTTAGATCGAAGGTGGCATGTCTAAAACACCACACAAACCCTAGTACAAATTCAAGCATCGACACTCCCAGTTATTATCTGGTTATGACGGTGTATTTGAATTAGAAATGTATTAGGTAAAGTTGCAAAGGGTGTAGCAAGATATTATGATAGAATATTACATGGTGTAATATAAGGAAGTACTAAAGTGTGGGTAAGACTAAAAGAAAATTAAACATAATAATATAATGGGAATGAAATACTCTCTTCTCTCATTCATAAAATAAAGATAAAATGAAAAAGAAAATGTTTAAAACTAAGACAGAAAATAAACAAAAGGATAAAAAGAAGAAATAAGCAGAAGAAGGATGAGAAGACATTAATAAGAAAAAATAAAGCAAAGAAGTGATTTTCTCAATTTGCAAGAAAAACATAAATGATAAGTTAAAGAAAAAGATTAGTCTTTTTTAAACAGCTCAGGGATTAATCTCGTATGATCAATGAAGAATAAATGAAAAATCTATTAACACTTAATTACCTAGTTTTTAATTATTCATTGAGTTAATTCAAATAAGAAAATGTAAGAAATGACAATTCTTGTATAATGATTATTGATAATTTTTAATGGTAGTTTGTATTTATTAAAAGAAATCAAAACATAATTAAAGTATAATTATAAATATAATCGAATATTAATATGTTAGTATGAAGTACTAAAATAAATAAAAGTAATACTATACATTTTTATTATGTTCAATCAAAGAATTTAATTGAAAATGATTGAATTGATTATTTTATTTTGGTCTTTTTTTATTCTTCTTGATAAACACAAATTAATAATAGAATATAGGAATAATTAATAAAAGAGTAAGAAAGATGAAATAGAAACAAAAGAATAAGTATTTTGTTCAATGGTTTATGATAATTTTAGAATATACCAAACTAATTTTCAAAGATTTTTGGTAGTAGGCATTTCATATTTTTGTTTACCAAATTTAAAATATTAAAAGACTGAAATAATCCCAAGAAACACAATTTTGTTATAAATAAAATTTGATAAGAAAGGAAAGAAGATATTTAAAGAAAAAAAGAACAGAACTTCAAACAAGAAATCAAAATACATATATGAATACACTAAGTATAAAGTAAGAGATGAAAGACTTAATTAAGAAAGAAGAAGCTAGTAATTAAAAGAAGTGAAAGTAAGAAGAAGTACAAAACAGGGAATATAAAATAGAAAGAAATAAGCAAGAGAATCATAAGAGACACTATCAAACAGATAGAGGAGATGAATAAAGAAATATAAAAAGAAATCAAAAACATGTAATTAGGAAATTAAACAAAGTAATGTGAAAGGATAATAATGAAAAGCATCTGATGAGATGACCATTTCCAAGAGTAGAATCTAAATAGAAAAGTAATATGAAATAAAAGGGACATTCAAATGATTAATGTGGTGATCAAATGAATGAAGAAATTAAAAGTAGTTTGAAGTTGTTTTTTGTATTTATTACTTAAGGAAACATTAAGAAACCTTCATGATATACCACAAAGAAATGTCATGAACAACTATCCAAATAAATTATTACCTCGAGTTCATGATCCGAGTGTATGGAATTCACATAATCGAAACATGTTACAATGAAAAGGGATATAAATTGAAAAGGAAGTTGAAGAAAGTAATAAAGAAAATAAACAACTCATAGAAGATAAATCTGTATTTAAGAATCAAGAAAAGAGAATATCAACAGTAGAAGATAAAGAATAGAAATAAATATAATTGAATAAATTATTTAAAATATTTATGATAAAAATATAAAATAATAAAAAATAAACATAATAATAAGAAGAAATGTATAAAGAATAGAATAATAAATATAAATATTAACATAATATTAAACAACAAATGGTTATAACGATTATATAATAAATAAAATTGTATTTAATAATTATTTAATATTTTTATTAGTTATTATAAATATAACATTATTTCATTCATTATTTAGTTGTTTATTTTATTATTTTCATTTTTATTTATCTTTCATTATTTGCATTGTTCATTTTATTTGTATTTCTTATTCTTCTTTATTCTTTTATTATCCTTTCTTTTCTAGAAGTATTTATTCTATGATATATTATTTCATTTTTTAAGTTTTTATTCAATCAATTGTTATTTAATTTATTCTTTTTATTATTTTCTTTATCATATTCACTTTCATATTTTTATCATTGTCATATCACTTCTTATTATTTATTTCTTGTTTATTTTCTTATTAATATTTATTATTTCATTCTTTCTTATTCTTTTTATTTTATTTCTTTTTGTATTTATCTTTCTTTATTTCATGGATTATTCCATCATCATTCTCATTTAGTTTGTATTATATGTTATTTTTATCATTAATTTATGTAACTGAATGATTGTATGAAGAATAAAATTCAAAGAACATCACATAATATTTAAAACATATTCCAAATAAAGAACATTTCATATCATTTAGTATTTTAAAAGATGTTGTACAGAAATTGTTATAAACACATTTAGATTATGATTTATTATTTATTCATCTTATTAATTGTATTATTATTTTTATTTCATTATAATAACAATTTTAACATATTTATTTAACATATTAACTGTATTATGATAGAAAATAACAACATAATGAAATAGAATGAATAATAACATGAAAAATAAACAATAAATAATATAAATAATAGAAGATAAAACAACAGAATAATAAAATAAAGAAGAACATAATAATATAAGAATAATATTAATGAAATAAAATGGGTACGAAAATTAGCAAAGAAAAATGCATCTAAATAATTTGCAAAAATGAAAAAAAGATGCAAAATATTTTGAATCATTAGATTTTTCCACTTATTATATTTTGCTCCTAAAATAAATAAAAAGTATGATAAATATACAATCTGTATATATTTATGTTTATATTTTATGATCACTTGTAGTCATTTTGTATGAAATATTAATGAAATAGATGATTTGATGGATTATATTTAATTATTTGTATTCTTTTTTATTCTTTTATTTATATGTTATTTATCTATAGTATTTTTATATTTAT
>NW_001915518.1:0-3907 GCF_000208925.1 Entamoeba histolytica HM-1:IMSS
GAAATATTCACACCCAATGAGGGTGTTTTTTTTTAATTAATAATAAAAGAAAGAATAAAATAGAAATAAAATAAAATGAATAAACAAATTATTTGTATCATTTCATTGAATTAATTCATTATGAATCAAATGAATAAGATAATAGAAATAATAATAATAATAAAGAAATATTTTAAATGATAAAATACATCAACATATTTATGTTATTATTTCTTATTCTTTATTTCATTCTTATTTTCTATTTAAACAATAATAAACAAAACATAATAAGAAATATAAATAAGAATAACATAACATAAAATGAAGAATAACAAAGCAATTAATTAAGTATTAATAGAATTTTCATTTATTCTTCCTAGTTTAGGGGAGATTAATCACATCCCTTCGCTGTTTTTAAAAGGAGTAATCTTTTTGTTGAACCTATCATTTAGGTTTGTCTTGCAAAATGAGAACATCAATTCTTTGTCTTATTTCTTCCTGTTGAAGTTTTTCAAACTTCTGCTTAATTCTTCTTTTTAAACCTTTGTTTATTTTCTACCTTAATTTAATGACAGAAAGAAAAGAGTATTTCATTCCCATTATATTATTATGTTTAATTTTCTTTTAGTCATACCCACACTTCAGTAGATTCTTATATTACAACCATGTAATATTTTACTATATTCTCTTGCTCCACCCTTCGCAGCATTACCCAATACATTTCTAATTTAAATACACCGTCATAACCAGAAAATAACTGGGAGTGTCGATGCTTGAATTTGTAATAAAGTGTGTGGTGTTTCAGACATGCCACTTTCAATCTCTTTATTCGATAGAAAATAAAAGAAAATTGAAAGATTTGAAAAAAGGGAATATTTTTATATATCAGAATCATTACCCCCTATGCAATGTTATGATGACTTCAAAACATTGAAAAAGTAATGACAATAAAAATAAAGGAATAAACATGAGAGAAATTGGAATGAAATAAGAAAAATTCGGTAGGTTTTATCTATTTTTAAAACAAAGAGAATTATAAGAGGAATTAGAAGAATGAGATGAGAAGCAAAAAACGACAAACGATAAAAATGAGAAGAGCTGGTTGTTAAAACCAAAAAGTCAAAAGAAAAGATAGATTTAATTAAGTGAAATTAAAATAATATTTTATTAACTAAGGAATAAAAATGATAATGATTAATATTGACAATTAATTTCACTCACTAAGTTAACTGAAAAGAATAATATTTTTTTAAAAGCGATTAGTCTCCATATAGCTAGGAATAATAGAAACAAGTTGTATTAACATTTAATTAACTAGTTTTCATTTAATTTAAAAAGAAATGATAAGAAAGAAGAAATAAAACAGAATTGAAAAGTATTTAAAATTAAACAAAAATTTGAAGAAAGAAATTATAAAGAAAAATGAAATAACAACAAAAATGGAAATAACAGGAAGAAAAATAAGATAAAAAATAGGAAAAACAAATAGGGGTAATAAACGCAAAAGACAAAAGAGAAATAAAAAGAAAATATTCACATGAAATTATATAGATACGAATGAAACAACAATGATGTTTATATAAGAAGATAAAAATAACGACAGAGTAGTGATAACGAAACTAGAGATGAAAGAAAGGACAACAAACATAAAATGATGAAATGTCATTAACGATAAAAATAAATACAATTACAATTACATTAAGAACGAGGATGTTATTTTTAACCTTATGTAACGATAATATAAAAACAAAAGTGGGATAAACATCAATGGAATAAAATAGAAAAATATAATTCTTCATTCAAGAGTATTTAAAAAAGAAAAAACTAGAAAAAGAACATAACATGTTTGGAATTGAAGATAGAGAATACTATGGAAAGAGAATACCAGAAAGATACTCTGGAATAGCTGATGGATGTTCTAAGGGACGTAATGAATTGAAGAAAATTGACATACTACTAAGAAATGTTGCAATGATAGGAAATGAATGTTTTAGTGAATGTTTATTAGAATCATTAGAATCAATTATTTTACCAACAACAATCACTAAAATAGGAAATGGATGTTTTGATAAATGTACAATATTAACAACAGTTAATATACCAACAAATGTAAGTAAAATAGGAGATTTGTGTTTTAATAAATGTACAAGATTAAGAACAATTAATATACCAACAAGTGTTAGTAAAATAGGAGATGGTTGTTTTAAAGAATGTTATTCATTAAAATCAATTAATATACCAACAAGAGTTAGAAGAATAGGATATTATTGTTTTTTTCAATGTACATCATTAACAACAATTAATATACCAACAAGTGTTACATATATAGGAAATTGGTGTTTTGCATATTGTGAATCATTAAAGTCAATTAATATACCAACAAGTGTAATTGAAATAGGAGAATATTGTTTTATAGGATGTTCATCATTACAATCAATTAATATACCAACAAATGTAATTGAAATAGGAAATAATTGTTTTTTTGGATGTTCATCATTAGAAAGAATTGATATACCAACAAGTGTTAGAAGAATAAGAGAAGGATGTTTTTATGATTGTACATCGTTAACAACAATTAATATACCAACAAGTGTAATTGAAATAGGAGATGAATGTTTTTATGGATGTTCATCATTAACATCACTTACAATACCAACAAGTGTAATTGAAATAGGAGATGAATGTTTTTTAGGATGTTCATCATTAACAACAATTAGTATACCATCAAGAGTAAGTTTAATAGGAGATAGTTACTTTAATGGATGTCTAGAAGAATTAAAGGAAAAAGAAGTATTAAGAAAGAAATATAATAATGATTGTGTCATTGTTTAAGTGAAGAAGAAGAATTTAAAATAATTGAATTTTAAAATAAGAAATAAATAATAATCAATTAATTAAGTAATAATAATAGTTTCTAATGTTCTGTCTCATTTGAGAGTAATGTAGTCAATAAAGAAACATCAAAAAGCAATAATGAGTATGTTTTGTTGTGATAAGAGCAATATTCATTGACATCAATCATGTTTTTTATTACAATGTTTTTTACTTCTTTCTCGATGTCAATTTCAATTTTTAATTCATTGATTAATATAATAATTGAGTTATTTATTATTATAGTAATTGAAATTACTACTGGAATTATTCTGACATCTTTTAACTTTTCTATTTTCATTAGAATATTCTTTAATTCTTTATACTTATTTCTTTTCTTCCAATAGGCTCCATTAATATTGTGATCAGCCACAATAGTCATATCAAATATTAGACTAGTTTTATTCTTTTTATCTAATACATATATGTCTGGTATTTTGTGATATTGTCATTCACTTATATGCATTATTTGTTTATTCAATATCATTGTGATGTCTTTATATTGAACATTGTTTCATATGGAGGTTTTTTATATTGTTTATTTCCAGTGTATTTTCTTATTAATCCCTCCCATATTATAATACCAATATTGTCATGTTTTTCTATTTGTGATTTTTTATGATAAATACAAGATAGTAAGATGTGTTCTACTGTTGCTATCTTGTCTTTACAAAGTGGGCAGTATTTCATTTTTCATTTTTCATTATTTTTGCTTTTCTATACACAAAATATTGCACCATCTTGTATTTTAGTTAATTGGAGAAATGCATTTTTCTTAATATTGATGGATTTCCATGCTTTCATTGTAGTATTTTTATCTACTCCTTTTGACTCAAACCATCTTCTAAAATATCCACTTATTTGATGACACTTCCATTTTTGATGTATTTATCATTAATTTCTTTATTTCTACTACTACTTCTTTTTCTTTTTTCTTTTCTATCCCTTCATTTATTATTTCTTCTATTTTGTTTCATTTATTTTATGACCTAGGGCTTTTTTAATTCTATTCCATATTCCTTTCTTACTGTACCATCTATCTAATATGTTATTTCCT
>NW_001915517.1:0-3910 GCF_000208925.1 Entamoeba histolytica HM-1:IMSS
ATAAATATAAAATGAAAGTAGATATAAATGATAATAATATAAAAGATGAATAAGATGAATATTCAAATAATCTAATACAACTAAATATAAAAGAATAACAAGAAGAAAATCTAAATAATATAAACATAAAAAACATAAAATAAGAATAATATAATAATATATAGATAATAAGAAGAATACAATGATATAAATAATATAAACAGAGAAATAAATATAAAAATACGATAGATAAATAACATATAAATAAAAGAATAAAAAGAATAAAAATAATTAAATATGATTCATCAAATCATCTACTTCATTAATATTTCATACAAAATGAATAGAAATGATCATAAAATATAAACATAAATATTTATATATTCTGTATTTATCATACTTTTTATTTTTTTATTTTTTTTAGGAGCAAAATATAATAAATGGAAAATTCTAATTATGCAAATTTTTTTGCATCTTTTTTCTTTTTTGTAAATTATTTAGATGCATTTTTTCTTTGCTAATTTTCGTACCCTTTTCAATAAGGATTGTCTAGTTGAAGATTAAATAATAATACTACTTAATAAGAAATATGTATTAGAAAAAGTAAATTAGATTAAATAAAAATGAATAACAAGATGGATTATTATTGTTAGTTGTTCTTGAACCTCTTTTTAAATACCTTTGAATATAATGTACTGTAACTTTAGAATATTATTGTTATGTAATCTAACCAACATAGCCATTATTTTGTGTTATTTAAAATAAAAAAAACATGCTTTAATTAGAAGAAGAAAATTGTAATTATAAGAGAGAGAATAACAAATACATTGGATGTAGCATCAAAATTGTTGTTTTTATTAGAGCCATCCTCTGAATTACTTTCTGAACTACTTGATGTTTTGTCTTCAGTTTGGCTTCCATCACTTTCCTTATTTCCATCTTTTCCTTTGTCTCCAATATGTTCTTTACTTTCATCTTTTCCAGCTTGTGGTTTCTCTCCACCTTTTCCTGTATCTTCTTCATTTTTATCTGTGATGTTATTTTCGTTCTTTTCACCTTCTCCTTTACTATCTTCACCATTTCCAGGTTGTTCTTTGCTACTATCTTTTCCAGCAGTTCCATTATCTCCTTTGTCTTTCTTACTTCCGCTTTGGTCAGTTTGTTCATCTTTTCCATTATGTTGTGTATTTTCTGAATTACCACCACTTGTCCCTTTATCTCCTCCTGCTTGGGTACTTCCTGAACCATTACTGGCTGTTCCTTTACTTCCTTGATCTTCATTTGGTCCATTGTCAGTTGTTTGACTCTTTCCTGATCCTTTAGCTTCTGTGTCTCCAGCACTTTTTTCATCAGACCCTGTTGCACTAGTACTTGGAACATTACTTGCTCCACCATTTCCTTTTTCTCCTGATCCACTAGTTGCACTAGTTTCTTTTGCAACAACTTTTTCTTCTTCACTCTTTTCTTTATGCTCTACACTTATTCCATCTGTTCCACTACTTACTGAACCTGCTCCACCACTTCCAGGCTGTGTATTTCCTCCATTTTCTTTAGTTGTTTCCTTGTTTTCTAGTTTACTACCTCCTCCACTTACTGATGTTTCTGTATTTTTCTTTGTAGTTTCTGTGTTACCATTTCCTTCCTTTTGTTGTCCTTGTTGGGTTGAAGCCTCTTCACTAATGTGACTTTTTGATTCTTTTTGAGATGCTGGTTCTGTTGTTGATACTTCTGCTTTAGTCTTTAAATGAACGTGATAAGTATTATACATTCGTTTAGTTTTACTTGAGTATATTTTATACATTCTAACTTCTTGCTCCTCTTTATAGACAACACCATTCTTATATTGATTATTTTTTGTTGAAAGAATATTTTTATTAATTACAATAACTGCATCATTGTCTTGTTGCTCTTCTTCTTTAAAACATTTACTATCACTATAATATTTAATACAATATCTTTTATTATTGTCTATTTCTTTATTATATATTTTAAGACTTTTTCCTTTTTTATATTCAATACATTTAGCTTTATTAATATTACTTGGAATTAGATCTGATGTAATTATGAGACTTTTACATTTATTATCATTATTAATTCCATGTTCCATACATAAAACAATATCAGTTGCATTTGTAATTACAATAAATAAGATAAACTTAATCATTGAATGTTTTGTATTTCAGTTTTTCTTTAAATATATTTTATTCTTTATTTTTATTCTATGTTAATATTGAACCATTAATATCAATACACAATTTCAAATACAACTATCAAGTCAAATCAATTTTCATTTATTTTGTCATTTCATTCTATTTTTTGTAATTCAAAAATCACATGTAAAGAAAATAATAACATATAATAAATATCAAATCAATTAAATAACAATAATGTTCATCATAAAATTTTGAAATGAATAATGAATTTCAATTCAATATTCAAATCATTGTTATTTTAAATACAATTTTTAAGTATTATTTATTTATATTTAATATTATTGTTAATCATCTTCAATATTTAATGAAGATGATCATTTAATTTTATTTTTTATCTATTCATATTTCAATATTTATGTTTTATTTTTATTGCTTCATATTATTTCTAATGAATAAAATAAATTAAGTAATGAAATACTCTATTTCTTTAAGAATAAAATCATATTTTATGATTCTCAAATAAATTTTAATTGAATTTTTATATAATTGATATTGAGGAGAAATAATATTGCAACGAAACAATCATCAAGAGTCTATCAATACGAATAAACAATAAAAACACATTCTTATAATTTGATGATTAAAAATGTTATATCCTGATATTATAATTAACTATCTATTATACTCAGTTTTATTCTTCAATAATCACATATAATCATTATTTTAATCGTTCTAAACATTATTTTATGATTTTCCTATATTTAAATTTGATTTTACATGCAATTATTATTAACAAATAATATATTCGTTCAATATCAATTATACTATAACATCTATAGTTTTTATAATCAATAGTTATTAATTATTTCACTTAATTAGAATATTTTGATGTTATTATGAATTATTATATTTTATAATAAAATTACGTTTATTTAGAGAATCACTTGACTATAAATTACTTTTATTCATGAATAAAATCATGTAAATAAGTCAAGAGAATTATAAAAATATATCAATTAAAACAAATAACTTTATAATGGAATAAAAGGAAATGATAATATAAGAAGTTAATTACATATTATATGTTGATTTTTTATTATTCATTGTTATATAGTTAATAATATATTGTCTATTTTTTTAATGTATCGACTGAATATGTTTGGTTATGACAGAAACAAAAATTATATAAATATCTTTTATCTTTTTAATTTCAAAGTTTTTAAATTCTTTAACGTTCATTCATCGTTTATTTCATTCATTAATTTACTGCTTTATTTATTTTCCACCTCATTGGTTGAAATTAATGCTACAATAACTTATCATATTTTATTTATACTTGTTTCTTTTATTTAAATAATTTTTATTCTATTTAACTAATTAATTATAAGTAGTTCATTTCTTTTATTATTATTATTCATATTGTTTTTATTATATCTTCTTTCTTTATATTTATTTTTCTTATTTTTTATTTCGGTATTTTTTATTGTTGTGGTTTCTTTCGTTTTTATATTCAATTTTGTTTATTTTATCACCAATGTAGTTTATATGTTATTAGAGTATTGTCCATTATTTAATTAATTTTGTTATTAAATTTCTTTATCATCGTACTGGTGTATCAATAATATTTATTAGTATTGTTATTTTCATTTATTAAAATGTATTTATTACTTAATTATACTTTTTATTCTAATTCATGCTTGTAAATTAATTTTTGTATATGCCGTGTTAATTGATGAATTTATAAGATTGTACTATTTCATTTATTTTCACTGATTATT
>NW_001915516.1:0-3913 GCF_000208925.1 Entamoeba histolytica HM-1:IMSS
TGAATAACATATTTATCTCATTCAAATAAATGCAATTAAATTATCTTTATGAGTTACATCAACAACCAAACAAATAATCGAAGAAAAATAAAAATAAAAGAAATGAACATTTAGTGATAAAATAACAATTCAAATAGAAACAAATACTTAATAGACAGTAATAAATATACAAAAACTAAATGAATAAGTCATATAAAAGAATAAGAATAACAAAAATAAAATGAAATACAAGAAAGAAACCATTGTTGTGACTATTTAATCAATACAAAAAATTGAAATAGAATTTAAAAGAGAGAATAAGAGAAGAGTTGAATGGAAAGTATTGATAATAAGATATTTGAAAACAGAAACATAATTCAGAAATAAGAGAAATGAAACAAAAGAAAACGAATTAACAGTTTTAAAAGAAGTGTATGAGAAAGAAGAAATAAAAATAGTAATAAAGAAAAAATGAAAATAAGATAAAAAGAATAAATAAGAAGTGAACATGAATGAAAAACAAAGGAATAAATGCAACTCAAATAAATTAGATAAATAACATATAAAAATAAAGGAATAATTAAAAAAAAAATAATTAACAATTGAATAAACACTAATTAAGCAAAAATGAAATACAAAGCAGATGAATTTTATTAATATTGAAGAATGAGATTATAGAATCATAAAAACGACAGAATATTGAATGATTATGTAATATATTAAGTTATTATTATATTTCTTAAACATACAAATGAACAAAAATTCTTAAACAGCAATAAAACAAATAAAAGAAATACAATATAAATGTAAAATATTCTTATATCAATTTAAAGAATATTTAGTTGAAATAACAACATTAACAACATTATTTATTCTAATTAAAAGAAAATGATAGAAATGTAGAATGATGGTATGAAAGAATATGATAAACCACTTCAATGACAAAGAATTTATACATGAAATATGAATATATGATTAATGAAAATCAACTATTATATAATTCGAATTACATGAATGATGTTATAAAACTAATATAAGAATAAATCAAAGATATTCATTTTCTTATATTTGTATTTTCTAATGATTATATTTCAATAAGTTGAATGAGAATAAATCAAAAGTAATATAATTGTACATAAGCTATAAATGAACATAACAATAGAAAAACAAATACTTTATGTTAATGAATTGCAAATAAAAAATAAAAGAAGGTATGAAATACAAATAACAGAAGAATATTAAAATAAATAATAAGAAAATCAAAGAAGAATACGAAGAATAAAGATTGTCGATAAGATAACAGAATAACCAAGAAAACAAGTGAGTATGTAATAATAAACAATATAAATAAATATGAATAGAAATATGAAATAAAATAAATAACAATAAAGAAATACAAAATAATACAAGAATAAATAAGAAACAAGAAGAATGATATAAAATCAATCTAGTTATGATAATGAATGTATAATTTATTCATAAATTATAAAAATAAAAATGAAATGATAAGAAGAAAACAAAAAAATAAAAAAGAAGAAATATATAATGATAGTAAAAATGAAGATTTAAAACATAAACAAATATGTAATAAAGAAAAAAGAAGAAAAGAAAACAAATAGAATAGAATGAATTAACAAAAAAATGAGAATATAGAAATAAATGTCATTAATTATATTATTTTGTTATTATCATTCATATTTCATTTTTGTTTATTTTTGTTAATTCATTTCTTGTTTCATATTTCATTTTGTTATTTCATTTTTGTTTCATATTTTCTTATTGATTAATATTTATTTGTTATATTTTGTTTTGTTTGATAAATTGTGATGATTTGAATATTTAAAGAAAAAAAAAAGAAAATAAAAAAACAGATAAATAAGAGAGAAGGGAGTTGAGTATCAAGATCGCGGTTGTGCAATAGAGCAGAGGGTAACACCGAAGTGTTTATTGTCAACCAGTGCTTTGGGAGCCTTCACTGGCGTTAACCAGGATTTGTGCTACTCAATTGTGCGAGAGTTGGGAAAGACAAACTAATCTCTTATTTATCCTATTTATTTATATTCTATTCCTCCTTATATTTACATTCAATCAACAAATACTATTTAAATGATTGTAATATTATTGTTTAATTAATTCAATGATGCTTAAATGAATAAAAATAAAGAAAATAGAAAAACAAATAAATTATTTATCTTTATTTTGTTATTATTATTCAGAAGTGAATATTTCAAATTCTTTATTATGTTTTATTTCTATTTCTAATTTACAATTATTTGATATGATATTTGAATTAAATGAATTATTTCCGTTTCATTAACAGAAATAAAAGTATAAAACATTAAGTCTTTCATATTTTTTATTATTATTGTTCATAGGATTTTTGGTGAAGTTTAATTTTAATTTCAGTGCTTTTAATCTTCTTACTGACTCTTTATGTATTAATCCATTTATTGATAATATTACAGGTATTATTTCTACATATATTAATTCTCTATTATTTCTTATTTTCTCTTGTAATTCTTTGTATTTATTTATTTTATGAATATAATTTAATTCTATATTCATATCTTGACATATAGCAACATCTATAATACATCACTTTCTTTCTGTAATATTTTGATATTATATATCTGGTCTTCTAGCATTGAAAGAATTGTCATTAACAAATAAATCTTTATTGTAAGTTATAACCATTTCATCATTATTAATACATTTTGGAGGAATATTAAAATCAATTGCATCAAATTCATTAAAATGTGTAATTAATATCTGTTTATATATTTGTTTACAAACATAATCATGTTTTAATATTTGGTTCTTTTTCATTACATCCTAACAATATATGACTAATAGATGCAATTGTGTTAGGATAATGTTTACAGTATTTTAAATCATCATTTTGGAGTATTTTAGATTTAATACTTCCTGTCATACTTACTCCTTCTTGCATCTTTACTATTTGAAGAATGCATTTCTTTTTATGTTTAATGACCTCCAAGTGGCTACTGTTAATTTTTTATCATTAAAAGTGCCATTTGTACATCTTATATATTCACTACATTTCTTTTCTTTCCATTCATTTAAATATCTATCATTTAATTCATTATTTACCCATTCAAATATTTCCTTTACATTGTGTTTTCTTTCATTTATTTCTATTATATTCATTAATTCATTAAAATTAATCTTCTTACCAAATGCTTTCTTCATTCTTTTAATTATTCAATTTGGATTTTCTTTTATTGCTTCTATCATTTCTCCTATTTCTGTATTTGATCTCCACTTATATTTTAAATATATTCTTAATAATTCTTTACCACATTCATCTCTTGCTGACATTAATCCTATTCCCAATTCATTTATTTTAACATATAATCTACTTTTTGGGAATATTTCTACTATATAATTGGAGTTGTATCAATGATTTTCTTATTTGTTTATCTATCTTCTCCAATTCTCCTAGTTTCCATGGGACAATACTAAATAAATATCTTAATTTGGAGATTATATCACTATTAATCTTTCTTATTGTATTGAGGCTGATATATTTCATAGTATTTAATGATGATAAAATAGAAGATACATCATTTAATATTCTTGTACAATATTTATTATTATTTACTTTATCTCCTATTTCAATACCAAGATATTTATAAGGGTTATCATTAGTTACTCTTGGTAGTTCAGCTAATTCACCATTTATTTGACTATTAATATTAGTCATTATCTCACTCTTTTCTACATTATTTTTTAATCATATTGCATTAAATATTTCTTTAGTTAATTTGTGGGATTTTTTCCATTTCATCGAGGCTATTAGTTATTATTTTTAAATCATCAATATACAATATGTGGTTTAACTGGACTTGTTTTTCTTCTCCATTCATTTTAATATTTAATTTGTTAATTTGTTTATCTAATTGTTTAGATAATA
>NW_001915515.1:0-3916 GCF_000208925.1 Entamoeba histolytica HM-1:IMSS
AATATACAAAGATAATAATATTAATTATTTAACAAGATACAAGTAAATTGATAATATAAATATTATCAAAGAAAATGATATTCATGAATGTGATAAATGAAATTAAACATAATAATAAAGTAATAACGATATGTCAAATCATCATAAAATAAGAAAATAAAGAATGAATAAATTTAAATAATAAAAAATGAAATAAAGAAGTAGAAGAAAATGATGAAAATAAAAGAATAAAAGTAGAAAGTAGAGAATATAATAAAGAAAATAAAAAGTAATAAAAGAAAATAGATAATGAAAGATGAAAAGAAGAAATAAAAAGTGTATTTTTATTGTAAAAAATAGAAATATGAAATAAAAGTGTCTAATTTAATGATTCAAAATAATTAGTATTGTTTTATTGATGAAAATATTTTATTCTTTTTATGTTATTATTTATATGTATAACTTCATTATGATGTTTATTATATATTCAATCATATGTGTTATGTTATTATTATAACATATAATATTTAATAAAATATAAATGAAAATGATATGAATATATGATATAGAATATAAAAAACAAAAGAATAATAAGAATAAATGATAAATAAAAGGAGAAATGATAATCAATGATATAATAATAAAATCAAAATATAAAAGATAAAATTAATATTAATATAAAACAAAAGAGAATAAATATAAAATGAAAATAGATATAAATGATAATAATATAAAAGATGAAAAGATGAATAAGATGAATAAACAAATACATTTAAATATAAAAGAATAACAATAAGAAAATCTAAATAATATAAACATAAAAATAATAAAATAAGAAGAATATAATAATATATAGATAATAAGAAGAATACAAAGATATACATATTATAAACAGAGAAATAAATATAAAAATAAATATATAAAAATACTATAGATAAATAACATATAAATAAAAGAATAAAAATAATAAAAATAAATATGAATAATCAAATCATCTACTTCATTAATATTTCATACAAAATGAATACAAATGAATATAAAATATAAACATAAATATTTATTGATTGTGTATTTATCATATTTTTTATTTATTTTTATTTTTATTTTAGGAGCAAAATATAATAAATGGAAAAATCTATGGATGCAAATTTTTTTGCATCTTTTTTCTTTTTTGTAAAATATTTAGATGCATTTTTTCTTTGCTAATTTTTGTGCCTAATGAAAAATATAGAAATACAGAATAAGAAGAAGTAACTATAAATACATGATAAATAAACAATAAAAAATAAAACTACGATGGAATAATGAAATAGAATAATGAAAGAAGTGATTAACATAGAATAATTTTGTAAATATAAAATATAATAAAAGCAATAAACCAAATTCAAAAAGTAATTTCTATCAATGAGTTATTGAATGTAGATAAGATTAAATTAATAAAAGAATTAAAATTGAAAATTATTAATATTTCAAAAACATTGTAATTAAAATATGATGGAAATCATAGAACATTATTTCTCTACCAATTATATATTTTATATGGATGCTAGTTAATATTGATTGTATTAATCTTAAAAACACAGAGTGATAGAAGATAATTCTATCAATACTTAATTAATTTGTTTTTATTTATAAAATACATATAGATATTCAAACTATCTCTTTACTTCTTTACACTATTATTCATTATTATTTATTTTATTAAACCAAAAATATATTTTAAACTATTCTTTCTTCAATTAGAGAATTAATGTGATTATTCCAATTATTATCAGGAATATGTTTATTGTCATTCTTGGTGTTCCATTGCTTAGATTTTGTGGATAAACACATACATCTTCAATACATTTATTGTTGATATAATCAAATTTATATCCTGAATCACAATAGGCTAGTACACATTTTGTACTCCATTCTCCATTATCTCCACATTCATATCCTCCATGTCCATGTTCGATATTAATTTCTTTATCACATCTACTATCTCTTTTAACTAGTCTTTTATTCTTTGGATTACATTTAGTTTTATACTTTTCTACTATTTTCTTTGTTTCTTCTGTTATTCTTTCTCTATAATAAGTACTGCTACTAACACGTATTCTTTCGTCAACAATATCTGTCAGAAATTCACTAGGAATATTTTCATTGTAATTATAATTATGTTTGTATCTTTCTAAAAGACTTATTTTAAGACTATATCCATATTGTTTTAAAATATTATCTTCATCTATATCATTAACATTAATAGCATTACTTGATGTTAATCCAACTTCAAATTCTTTATCTTCACCATATATGTCACCACCATATCCTACAATAATAGCACTTCCCCATTCTTTTAATCCTTTTGTTATTGTAGAACAACCAGAGTAACAAAGAGGATCTGTATAAATTTTATTTCTGTTGGTTTTCTTGGTTTTCTCATTAATTTCATTGGTTTGAATTTCATAACTGAAGGTTGTGAAACTTTATGTTCAACGTCATCATACTTAATATTATTTGGATTTGTATACCATTCTCCAAGTACTTCTGGACTTACATAACTTTCTCTTACTTTACATATGTGTGGGTCATCTAAAATATTTCCATATTCTCTTTTCATTACACTTTCTGTAAAATTTGATATTCTCCCAGAAACAATCATATCAACATCATCATATGGTGATAATATCTTTTCTATCCACTGTGAATAAATTATATTTTCTTCTTCATTCGTTGAGAATACTACTTGAATTGGATAATCATTAGAATCAAATAAATCAATACATTTTGAAATTGTTTCTTCATATGATTTTATATAACTACTTTCAGGATTAAATGAAAAAATTTCAAGTTTATTAATATTACTTGAAGAAGAACAATATACACTATCATCCTTTGAAGCATAATATTGGTTTATTCCTTCTTCTCTTTTCATTCTTTTAATCATTTCATTTTCGGGTTTTATTTCTTCTAATGTTATCCTTGGCTCAAATCTTTGTTTAAATTACTTCACTTGAAGTGATCTTTTCATTGTTATACTCGATAGTGGTAGCTTTAATATAGAATATGTAACACTTACACTTTCTTCATTTTCCCATATAATAGTTATTGGTGTATTTAAATATTCTTTTGTTAATGGTATTTCTTCTAATATGGCAAAAACAAATGTTGAACATGCTTTTTCAAATTGTGCATGTGGAGAGTTAAATCCTATGTATTTCTTTCCAAATTTCCGAATAATATCAAATGGATCTTCTCCATTAATTGTTTTAACTGCTACATTTTCATTATTAATCACTTCTTGTGGAACATCAACAGAAATACCACCAGTCGTGCTTCTTTGATGTAAATGCATTTTCTTATCATCATTAATATATATTGAAAATGGAAGGAAACTGCCTAATACCTTTAGGATTAAATTTGGTTTATAAACAGTATAATCCATACCAAAACTTAAATGAGAATCTCTTGTTGAAACAATAAAGTTTTTAATTTGAGAATAGAAATCATACATACTTGTTGTTTGTGTGTTTATTTTATTTAATTCTGCATCAATATCAATTTTATTATAATAATCATCTGAGAATGCTGGTTGTGGTGGATTCTTTAATATATCTTTAAAAACATATGATTCTAAATAATATTTTAATCCATTAATAATATCACTGTTTTCTTTTTCTGTTGTTTTAATTGATTCAATACATTCAAATGCACTATCAACTGTATCTATTTCATACCCTTGTTTATAGTCATTACATTGTTTTGATAATGAAAATCCAATGAACAGTAAAATTAAAATGTTCATATTTAATGAATATATCTTTCTAAGTTCATGTTTAAATATTCATTTGTCTTTATTTCCATTAGTTCCATTAATTCATAAAACGTCATCACTAAATGTTTGTGATTCAATAAAAATTACAATTATATTACAAACTTCAACTTATTATTCTTT
>NW_001915514.1:0-3917 GCF_000208925.1 Entamoeba histolytica HM-1:IMSS
TGATTGAAAAAACTTTATTTGAATAGAAATAAAGCATGTTGAAGAAACTGATTTTCTCACTTCTCAACATAATGAAAAACATAAAGATGAGGTTAATCATAATTAATCCATTATATATTTTAATGTATTTTTGAATATGACATATGCTTGTTTCATTATTAATTTTATACAATTTATTATGTTGAAGTAATTAATAGAAATACATATTATATTTGTTTAATCAATACGCAAAATAAAATTAAATAGTAAATAACATTAAAATATAATTCGTTAATATAATATCAGTATTTCTCAGTTGAGTAGAACATAAAATACACAATGAGTATTACATTTAGAATGATTTAATAATAAAATATCATATTATCATCACATTCTTATATATTATGACTTAATAATTTCATTAATTACATTTAATCCATCATCTACTCTGAATAAACCAAAATCAAAACATCTCTATTGTGTTTTTGAAAAAATACAATCCATTGAAGTAAAGTATTGTTAAAATGTTCTAAATTAAGTTAATTCGTTTTTTTGCTTTTATTGAATAATTGGTTTTCTTGTTTTATTTTTTATTTGTTTGTTGTTGTGGTGTTATTATTAACATCATATTAACATTACATAATATTTTACATTATTGTTTGAATATATTTCAAATGATAAAAATGAAAATATTATTATTTATAACATTACATTAAAACGATACAAAACGATTAAAAATAAATTGAATCACAATATTTTTATTTGATTTTGTAAGTTATCATGTTCTAGATTATTTAGACATCATTCTTATTTTTTCTTTACTCCCTTTCTTTATTTAAACAAAATCTTATATTCATTATTTCATTAATAAACATGGGAGATTGGTATGTCAAAGGTTCAAACCTTGAAGGAGAACACGGATTAGTTGAACAAAGAAATTGTCCACAAGGAAGACCTTTTTGCCATCAACTTATTGATGAATGTATTAGAGAAGGAAGAACTTTACATGTTCATCAACAGGATTGGCAGATAAACTCCTTCACTTATGAGAAACTCTAAACATTCTCTAATTTACTTTTATCTTTTTTATTTTATTCTTTCTTATTTTCTTTTCTATTCATTTTTCTTATATAAAAATTATTTGTTTATATTGAATAACTTAACTTCTCATTCTATTATTTTATTTATTACATTTTATTTTTATTTCATTTCTCAACTTCATCACTAAACAATAAAATCAAAATAATGAAAAGATAAATTTAATATCGAATGATGTTTATCATATAATTTATAAATAAATATATCGCATAACATGATAGAGGGTAATGTAAATTAATAAAATAATCGGTTTGATTTATTCTTTTATTTCTATTTTAAAATAATAACGATATGAAAATAAAATATGAATAAACTTTCAAATATATGTAAAATAATAAAAAGGGTATAAAATAGAAAACAGGAAAGAAGTAATAAATACGATAAATATGAATAATATGAAATAAAAAGAAAACGATAACTTGATAAATCAGAACAAATGCTTACAAAACACTCTAATACAGAAAGAATGAAAAGAAGTGCAGAAATAGCTTATCTCAAAGAATATTATCCACAAAATTTAATTCAATTTCATAAAATAAGTGTAAAACTTCAAAACACACCAGAAAATGAAAATTAAGTTGTTGTTGAACCTGATGTACATTTTCAAATTGATGGAAAAGAATATCTTGTTTTTTTCAATAACCATTTAAGGGAAATAAATACAGTTTTAAATCGTTGGTTAGAAAATGAATTTTCAGAACATGGGTTTATTATGCCAGATATCTCTAAAATGTCTGTTAAACAAGTTGCAGAAAAAGGAAAAACAGATAATGTAGTCATAGGATTTTTAAAAGGAGCTGGTATTGGTTTAATTCCAGGATATGGACAATACCAAGGAATCAGAGGTTGGGATGTTTACTTGCAAAAGCTTTATCTTCAAAAGCAAAAGAAGATGAAAGAATTTATCGACTAGCATATCATGTTTATAAAACAAAAGAATTAATTGAAAAATATGGAAGTGAAATACAATCAGGTAAAATATGTGCTATATGTATTGAAAAGAATTTCAATGGGAAGAGTCAGTATAAGACAGATTGTTATGATGAATTATATCAAGATGTGGAAGCAATGCTTTATAAAACAATGTCATCTTACGAAAAAAGTAAAGATGAAAAATTGAATGATTTAAATACATTTTTATATGGGTGTGAGAAAATAATTCAACCAACATTAAATGAATGGAGAAGAATGTGTTTTTGTTTTGTAATTAATAGAGTGAATTATTATCTTACAGAAGAAGAAAGATTATTAAGCGACAAATCATATGAAGAATTAAAAACAATGACAAATCTTAGGAAAAGATTGAATCAACTTGCTATTAAATACAAACATTTGTATTTAACAAATACACAAATTCTTCTTGGAATTAGAATAAGTCGATGTAAAATTCTTGTTGATAATAGAAAATGTAAAACAATATTTATTGAAAATTCAAATGTGAGAGAATTTTATAAAAAGATTAATAAAAGGTTAGATGCAGAAGTACAGATTCTTACAAACGAATATTCATTCAGTAAATTCACATTAGAAAAGATTATAAAAACAGCACAGAATTTAAACCTAGATAACAATCAAGATTTAATAGATAAACTGAAAAAAGAAATTAATGAAAAAAAAGAAGAAAGAGAAAAGTTATTGGGAAACGCAGCAACTGAAGTTGGAAAAGTAATCATACAGAAAGTAGAATCTATAACAGATATTGCTGTTTCAATTTATAATATTGGTTCATTGATACAGCAATTTAAAATAAAAGATATAATAGATTATATGTTAACACAAAATAAAATAGAAAATACAAATGAACAACAAAAAGATGATAAAAAAGAGAATACTAATCCACCAAAACCTGAAACTAATAGTAAAGAAAATAAAGAAATAATTCAATCATCTAATACAAACAAACAAATTAATTCATTACCTTCACTTCCATTAAATAATACACCACTTGGAATAGCATTAAAAGCTATCAAACCCACTCCAGAACAATTAGATAAATTACATTCGTCATTTAATAACTTTGTTGAGGCACAAAAAATAACAGATGAAATTGAATCATGTCAAGAACAATTAAATGTATTGAAAAAAGTTCAAGAATTATCAAATGATTTTATCAACTTACTCAAACTTAAAATAGTATTGCAAAGAGAATGGTTATTTGATGAAATTGATATTAATGAATATTTAGGAATTATTGTTACCGAAGATAATAGATATGTTGTTAATCCACGAACTAATTCTGAACGTAAAACTCATCATAAAATATATGAAATAGAGAAAGTACTAAATTATAATGAAGGAGATGAAGAATATTAATCAAAATGATAATTTGATTTTATTTTAATGTTTTTGTTGTTTATATTTTCTATAAATTGAAATAAATGACGATGAAATAATGAACTAAAATTATAACATCATTTTCACACATTTTGTATTATTTATTTTGAATATATGGTTAATTAAAATTATGTTTTATTCTTTTTTATTTCATTTCAAACAAATATACCATATGAAATATGAAAATATTATTTCTATCATACAAATTGTCATTCAGTTAATTTTTTCATCAATTTGTTCGTTATTTCCTCCTTCATTTATTTATTGTTATTTTATTAAACAAAAATACTTTTTAATTAATTCTTTCTTCAATTAGAGAATTAATGCGATTATTCCAATAATAACCATGCTGACATTTATTATGCTTATTGGTACTCCATTTGAACAAATGTCTTTAATACATTTATTGTTGATATAATCAAATTTATATCCTGAATCACAATAGGAAAGTACGCATTTTGTACTCCATTCTCCATTATCTCCACATTCATATCCTCCATGTCCAT
>NW_001915513.1:0-3920 GCF_000208925.1 Entamoeba histolytica HM-1:IMSS
TTTATTTGGTGTTGGTTTTGTATTCAGATTCTACTCTCGGCAATGGTCATCTCAAGCGATGTCCTTCATTACTAACCATTCACAATAGAAAGAATAACTTGCTGATTAAAAGAATTTGACTTCTTTTTATAACTCATTATTCCCCTCGTCTATCTGTTTGATAGAGTCTGTTGAGAATGTCATGGTTAATTCTTTTCTTTCTATTTTATATTCCATGTTTTGTGCTTCTTCTTACTTTCACTTCTTTTACTTACTAGCTTCTTCTTTCTTAATTAAGTCTTTCATCTCTTACTTTATACTTAATGTATTCATATATGTATTTTAATTTCTTGTTTGAAGTTCTGTTCTTTTTTTCTTTAAATATCTTCTTTCCTTTCTTATCAAATTTTATTTATAACAAAATTGTGTTTCTTGGGATTATTTCAGTCTTTTAATATTTTAAATTTGGTAAACAAAAATATGAAATGCCTACTACCAAAAATCTTTCAAAATTAGTTTGGTATATTCTAAAATTATCATAAACCATTGAACAAAATACTTATTCTTTTGTTTCTATTTCATCTTTCTTACTCTTTTATTAATTATTCTATATTCTATTATTAATTTGTGTTTATCAAGAAGAATAAAAAAAGACCAAAATAAAATAATCAATTCAATCATTTTCAATTAAATTCTTTGATTGAACATAATAAAAATGTATAGTATTACTTTTATTTATTTTAGTACTTCATACTAACATATTAATATTCGAATATATTTATAATTATACTTTAATTATGTTTTGATTTCTTTTAATAAATACAAACTACCATTAAATATCAATAATAAACATTATACACAAAATGTCGTTTCATACAATTTTATTTGAACTAACTCAAATAACAAATAAAAAAATGAACAAAATACAAAGAATAAATACATAATGAAAGAAGAAAATAAAAGTAGACAAGATTAATACTAAGTGATAATAAATGGAAGAATATAAAAAGAAGAATAAGAGTTAATGTGATATTAAATAGAGAATAAATAGAGATGAATAAGAAAAAAAAATAAAGAAGAAAAGAAAATAAAAATTCATAGAAGAACAACAATAAATAAATAAATAAAGAAGAAATAATAATAAATTAAAAAATAAATTGTTATAAATGAATCATATAAATGATATTAATATCAATTATTCTCTTATACTTCACTTATTTTATTCATATTTTATATATTTACATATGATTAATCAAATATTTAATTCATCCAATAGTTTTATATTGTAATTATTTCATAATTATTTATATTCATTTTTAATTTGTTGTTTCATTATTTCAATAATGATAAATCAACATATGATTAATATAAATATGATTATAAATGTTATTATTCATTTAATTAATAACCATTCTAACAATTTGTATGATAATATTTGTGTTAAAATGTTGTGTTTTCATTATTATTTATTCATTCATAATATATTCATGACATTTTCTATTTCTTATGAATTTATTAATTCATTTTCTTTTATTTTCTTTTAATATCAATGTTTATTCTTTTATCGTGTCATTTTTGATAATATTGATTATTCATTCATCTCAAATGGATATGAATTAATTCAATTTTATAATAACATTAAACATGAATGAAATATAGGAAATATTTTATAGACATATGAATAAAAGATAAAGAAGAATACGAAAAGAAAAAAGAAAAACACAATAATTAGAAGAAGAACAAATGAATAACAAAAGTCAAAAACATAAACACAAGTGATGTCCCATCAATATTATTAGGAATATCAGAACTATCAACAGAACTAACAACAGTTTTATCATGTGAAATATCAGAAGTAGTTGTATTTTTATTATCTTGTTTTTCATTTTGTTGTGGATGATTTTGTTGTTGTTCTTTTGGTGGTTCATCTTTTTGTTGTGTGTCTTTATTTCCTTTTGGTTGTTGAGTTGAAGTTGATGGACTTATTTGTGTTGGGTTGTTTGTTGTTTGAGTTGGTGACGTTTCTTCACTTGGTTTTGCTGATGAATTTGGTTGACTTGGTGGTTGTTGAGGTTGTCCTTTTGAGTCTTCTTTTTGTGGTTTTTGTTCATTTGATTTTTCTGTTTTTTGTCCATTTCCTGATGGTGTTGAGACTGATGAAGGTTGGTTTTGTTGTTGTGGTGATGCAGGTGATGTACTTGATGGTTGTGATGTTGTTTCTGTAGAGTGTGTTGCTTCATTTCCTGATGCTGGGTGTGTTGTTGTTGGTGTTTGTGCACTTGTTTCTGTAGCTTGTGGTTTTTCTGATTTTGATGGTGTTTGTGTCGTATCTCCTTGGGTTGTTACTGAACCTCCTTCTGTTGGTGCTGTTCCAGATTTAGGTGTTGATACTCCCGGAGTTACAATCTCAGAATGAGTTGTTGATGAACCTCCTTCTGGTGTATCTCCTGATACTTGTTTGGATTGTAATGAATTTCCTTCTACTTTTGCTGGTGGTTCATTTCCTTTTGGTGATGTTGATGCTGGATTTTCTGCTGGTGCTAATCCTGACTGTGCTGGACTATTACCTTCTTGTGTTGTTACTGCACTTCCAGTTGGTGTTGATATTCCTGATGCTTGTGATGCAGATTGTGAATTTGCTAGTGCTGGTTCTGATAGTGTTTCAGCTATCAAATGTATATTATTATAAATATTTTGAATGGTATTAGTCAAACGGTTGTATGTTTGATTTTGTGTATTTTCATCATTGTTATATTTATTCTCATGTTTATGTTGTGTAGTTCTTGTTGAATCAACCATGTTATCTTCACGTTTATTATCATCTTTATTTCCTTGTTCATTGTATTGTTCAGTCTCCAATCCTTTACTAATTACAACAATTAATATAAATAGAATCGTTGTTTATTTCTAATTAGTTCTTCTCTTTAAATATATCACACTAACATACTTCTATTTCTTTATTGTCAATTCATTATTTGAATTTGAATTGAAATTTATTTGCCTTCTTTGTATTTTGTGTTTATATTATCATTGTATATCATTCATTCATGACTTGATGAAATGTTAAAATGTCAAAATTCTTTCATCCAACTCTAAAAATATTCTATTCTTATTGTGTATTTTTATTTCAAACAAACAAAATATTATGATTGGTTAAACTTATTATTTTATTATCATATTCATATTTCTTATTCTTATATTTCTGATTTGATGATAATCTTATTTATAATACAATATATTTGAAAGTTTCTGATTGAAAACAATACTAAATAATATATTAAAACATCTGTATTAATTTATATTCAATTATCAAATCATCAATAACTAAAACACAAATGTTATTCATGATTTATCAGAATTGAAAATTAAAATAATCTTAATTCAATATATATTTTGTACAACAAATCTAACTGAATAATGAATATATTAATGATTATTTATATACACAACTTATTTTCTATTTGTGTATTACCAAATTATTTCAATTATATTTAATGTTATAATGTATCAATATGTTGATACAATCATATATTCATTTCAAAATATTTATGAATATTATATTACAAGTATTTCATATATTTATTGTTATTTTTAAAATGAATAAAACAACAATATCGATAAATATGACAATGAAATAAGAAATGAGAGTAATACAATAATATTTTATGAATGATAATACAAAATAACATAGTAATGTGAAAGAAGAATATATAAAATCAAATTAATTATCAAATATACTTCAACATACATTTAATGATTTTAATGAATAACAAAACATAATACTAAATTAAATAAATGTTTAAAACATAATACAATAAAATAATATTACATAAAATGAAACGATATAAAAAATATAAAATAATATAAGAAATCTAAAGAAAGAGAAATAAAGAAAATAATAAATAGACTAAATAAAATGAAAAGAAATATATAAATAAAGA
>NW_001915512.1:0-3927 GCF_000208925.1 Entamoeba histolytica HM-1:IMSS
ACTAATTACATGTGCTGAATATTTTCCTGTAAGTAATTCTTTTATTGTATATTTCTTTTCTTCTTCCATTTTATTCTCTTTTTCTTCTTCTTTGATTAGTTCATATATCGGTTCTGTTATTATTGTATTACTTTCTTCTCTTTCTTTTTCTTTCATTGTTCCAATTATCATTGAATATCTTTTATAAATACTTTCTATTACTCTTGACCCCATGGCATCATTGATTATTATATAATATTTCTCTTTCCCAATACTTTTCATCATTTCATCTAATTCTTCTCTTCCATACATCCCCACAAATTCTTCTACTAAAAATGAACCTTTTTTATTACAAAAAATACTGTCTTCTTCTCCTTTAATTCCTTCAACACTATTCCAAATAATACTTTCTCTATTTTCTTCATCTACTTTAATAATTCTACTCAATTCTTCAAGATATCTATATGTCTCACTCATCTCGTCTTTCTTCTTTTTTCCTTTCTTCTTTTTTTTCTTTTTTTGTAGGGTTTTTTATAACAAAAAATAATAAAATGTTATTAATAAATGAAGAAATTCATTAAATAATTTGCTAATTGATAATTTCTCTTAATATTAAAAAATAATTGTGTTTTTTTTTGTTACAGTTTTATATAGAGAAAATTCAAACAAAAGATGAATAACAATTATTGTATATTATGAAGTTATAAATTTATGAATTAGATATTTACAATTTTATATTTATAAGAATAATTGGATTGTTTGTTTATTAATTTATTGACACATCACAATTGTATAACATTTCTTGTTATATTATATTGATTTATATTCAATAATATAACAAGTAAATGGGGAAAGAGAGAATAATCAGAAATACTCAAAAATATGAAGGTGAAAGAAAAAGATAGTATAATAAACAATAAGAAGTATATTCAATCAAAAAGAAGAAGATAAAAGAAGATAAAAGAAAAATTAAAGAAAAACAAAAGAAAAACAAAAGATATTGAAGAAAAAGACATTAAAGTAATTGAAGAAGAAATTAAAAACAAAACAAATTAAAGAAATGAAAGAAATATGTAAAATTACAAGAATAATAAATAATAAACAAAACATAATGAAAATACAAGAAGAAATAGAAAATAAAGAAATAGAAATTTAATTGAATTGATGTATTGATTTGCAATTAATTGGTTGAATAAGAAATTATATAAGAAAATAAGAAATGAAGAAATAGAAAGTATAATAAAAACAATAAATATCAATGTCAATAATGAAAAAGAATATATTAAATATAATAAAATATCACATAAAATAAAAGAAAATACTAAACAATACATTAAAATGAAAGTAAATAATATAATAGAAAGAAGAGTAGAGTGCAATTCAATAATAAAAACATCATATTAAAGAATAACTCTACAGAAATTGATGAAGAATATCTTAATACTCTCATCAATAAAATAAAATAAATGAAAGTAGAAAAATGTACTAACATTAATTACTATATTCAATGAAAAGAAACTGACCGATTGATAATGGAAATTAATAATAGATTGATAATGACAGGAAGCAGAATGCATGAACTGCAAGATGATATGAAGAGGATTTCAATGGTTATGTACCTCTATCTCCAAAATAAAATAATAAGAGACAAATTTGATGAAATAAAAGAAATCCTAAAGAAAATAAATAGAATAGAAGATTTGGTCAAGGGAAATGGTACAGAATAAAGTGCAACATGAAATTAAAAGAATATAATGAAGAAGGAATAAAAGTCAAAGCACTAGAAAGAATAAAATACATAAAATATATGATGACAATGATCAAAGAATTAAATTTAATAAAAATGAAAATGTCAGAATCAATACAAATAAAATCATGTTTGATTCTAACAAGAAAATTAGAATAAGGAAGAAATACCCAAAAAAATGAAATATACCCAAATAACGATATTACTTTAGAATATTTGAAATCGTTATATGAAACACATGTGAGATTAAATAAAGAAAATTTGAAAATAAAACAAATCACCATATTGAATGAAAGATATTTCAATTATGATAGTGTCATGATAACAATAAATGAATTAAATTTAAGTATAATGAGAATAAGTAACTGGAAAGCACCAGGAATAGACACTATATATGGGTATTATTTGAAAAGGATGTCATCATCAAGAGGAAAACAAAAAAAAGCAAATAATTGAAAAAGAAGAGAATGAATGATATAAAAGAATAAAAAGAAAGTAAAAAGTAGATGAATATGAAGAAAGAATAAAAGTAGAAAGGAGAGAAGATAAAAAGAAAGAAGATAAAGTGTAATAAAACAAAAGAGATGATAAAAGAAGAAAAGAAAGAAAAAATAAAGGATGCAAATTTTATTTCAACAAATAAAAAAAGTGCAAAATTTAATGATGCAAAATTTAATGATGCAAAATATTTAGCAACATATTTTATTGATGCAAAATATTTTGAAATAAAAATAAATCATCATTTGATATTATTATATTTGATAATAAATTATAGTATGTATTAAATACATCATATTTCTTTATTATTTATCTTTCTTTTTATTATTTCATATATTAAATTATTATTCATTCATTTATTATTTATATTTCATTTATTAAATAAAATGAAAATGAAATTGTAAAATATCAATTAAATATTCATGAATAATAATTTATTAATATTTAATAATTGAAATAACAAATAATAATGTAACAATAATGATATATTCAATATATTCTTTATTTGATTTGTTCAATATTAGATTATTCTATTTCATTATCATTTCATTGTCTTCATTATTTTATTTATTATTTATTTTAAAATCAAATAAACAATAATATTGATATTTATTCATCATATTCATTTAATATAATAAATATACACAACATTTCCGAATAAAGAATGAATAATTAAGAATAAAAATAATGATTTATTTAATATTTTGTTTAACACAAATTCAATAAAACATATATTTTGATAATACACAAATGAAATACAAATGAAATATACAATACTAAAGAATTAATAAAAAAGAAATAAAAAGAATAAATGAATATAAAATTGATAAATAATAGAAGAAAGAAATAGAAACAACAACGAAAAACAAATAATATAAAAAGAATATAAATATATAAAAGAATAAAAAGAAAGTAGAAGAAGAATATAAAAATAATAAATCACAAAGATGTAATAAAATAAGAAAAGAAGAAATAAAAAGTGTATTTTTAATGTAAAAATTAGAAATATTCAATAAAAAGTGTCTAATTTAATGATGTAAAATAATTAACAATATTTTATTAATGAAAAATATTTTACTCTTTTTTTATGTTTATTATTTATATGTATAACTTCATTATGATGTTTATTATATAATCAAACATAAGTGTTATGTTATTATAACATATAATAAATGATGAAATATAAATGAAAATGATATGAATATATGACATAGAATATAGAAAAACAAAAGAATAATAAGAATAAATGATAAATAAAAGGAGAAATGATAATCAATGATATAATAATAAAATCAAAGTATAAAAGATAAATTTAATATTAATATAAATCAAAAGAGAATAAATATAAAATGAAAATAGATATAAATGATAATAATATAAAAGATGAAAAGATGAATAAACAAATAAACAACTACAACTAAATAGAAAAGAATAACAATAAGAAAATCTAAATAATATAAACATAAAAATAATAAAATAAGAAGAATACAATGATATATAGATAATAAGAAGAATACAATGATATACATATTATAAACAGAGAAATAAATATATAAAAATACGATAGATAAATAACATATAAATAAAAGAATAAAAATAATTAAAATAAAAATAAATATGAATAATCAAATCATTTATTTCATTAATATTTCATACAAAATGAATACAAATAATTATAAAATATAAACATAAATATTTATATA
>NW_001915511.1:0-3927 GCF_000208925.1 Entamoeba histolytica HM-1:IMSS
ATAATTTATTAATATTTAATAATTGAAATAATAAATAATAATGTAACAATAATGATATATTCAATATATTCTTTATTTGATTTGTTCAATATTAGATTATTCTATTTCATTATCATTTCATTGTCTTCATTATTTTATTTCATTTATTATTTTATATTCATTTATTATTTTTTAAAATCAAATAAACAATAATATTGATATTCATTCATCATATTAATTTAATATAATAAATATACACAACATTTCAGAATAAATAATGAATAATTAACATTGAAAATATTGATTTATTCTATAATTTATTCAACATAAAATCAATAAAACATATATTTTGATAATACACAAATGAAATATTAAAGAGATATACAATACTCAAGAATTAATAAAAAAGAAATAAAAAGAAAGAATAAATGAATATAAAATTGATAAATAATAGAAGAAAGAAATAGAAACAACAACGAAAAACAAATAATATAAAAAGAATATAAATATATAAAAGAATAAAAAGAAAGTAGAAGAAGAATATAAAAATAATAAATCACAAAGATGTAATAAAATATGAAAAGAAGAAATAAAAAGTGTAATTTTATTGTAAAAATTAGAAATATTCAATAAAAGTGTCTAATTTAATGATGTAAAATAATTAATATTATTTTATTAATGAAAATATTTTATTCTTTTTATGTTTATTATTTATATGTATAACTTAATCATGATGTTTATTATATAATCAATAATATGTGTTATGTTATTATAACATATAATAAGTGATAAAATATAAATGAAAATGATATGAATAAATGATATTGAATATAAAAACAAAAGAATAATAAGAATAAATGATAAATAAAACGAGAAATGATAATCAATGATATAATAATAAAATCAAAATATAAAAGATACATTTAATATTAATATAAATCAAAAGAGAATAAATATAAAATGAAAATAGATATAAATGATAATAATATAAAAATGATAAAGATGAATATTCAAATAATAAAATACATTTAAATATAAAAGAATAACAATAAGAAATTTTAAAGAATATAAACATAAAAATAATAAAATAAGAATAATATAATAATATAGAGATAATAATAAGAATACAATGATATACATATTATAAACAGAGAAATAAATATAAAAATACGATAGATAAAAATACGATAGATAAAAGAATATAAATAATAAAAATAAATATGAATAATCAAATAATCTATTTCATTAATATTTCATACAAAATGAATACAATTGATAATAAAATATAAACATAAATATTTACAGATTGTATATTTATCATATTTTTTATTTTTTTATTTTTTATTTTTTTTAGGAGCAAAATATAATAAAGTGGAAAATTCTAATGATACAAATTTTTTTGCATCTTTTTTCTTTTTTGTAAATTATTTAGATGCATTTTTTCTTTGCTAATTTTCGTGCCCAAATAAAAATATGATATAAATATAAAGAAGAAATATGAGAAGTTAAAATAAACAATTTTATAATGTGACTATCTTCTCTCTTATTCATATTCAAAATGAATATCATTTCTGATGTAATTGATAAAACAAATGAAAATGAATAAAAGTGACAGATGTATTATATATGGATAACATCAAAGTAATTAGTGAAACAAAAAGGAAATAACACACAAGAAAATAATTGACACAAATGAAACAGTAGAATTGAAATAAACATAAATAAATGTGGAGTAGTAACAAGAGGAAGTATAAATATCTCAAATAACATGCATAATATACAATTACTAGATAAAAATGTAAATATAAATAATTATGAAATGACCAAATTTACAAGAAATGATGATACAAGATGTATAGAGAAAATAAAAAACAATATAAAAGAATGAACAGAAGAAATAAAAGAGATGATATGAATTATATTAATAGAATAAATACAGAAATAACAAAAATTCACATATAGTGATTCTATTGTTAAATAGCCAATTATGAAGTTAAATGAAATAGATAAAATGATAAGAAAAAGAATGAAAAAATGAAATATAAAATGTACAAGAATGTGTATGAGTAGACTATATTTCAATCAAAATAAAATAGAAATTGAATAAAAATGTAAGAGATGAATGTGGTATTGAAATAATAAGAAAATATTTATTGCAATTGAAAAAGAGGAGATAAAGTATGAGATATGATAAAGATAAATGAAAAAAAGGAAATGAATATGGAATATATTGTATAAAACATGTGGAAAAAGAATAAAAAAAAATCAAAATAAATGAAAAAGAAAAAATAAAGATAAAAAGAAAATAATAAAATACATAAAGATAAGTTTTAAGAAGAATATAACAATAAATGGAGAAATAAGAAAGTAAGGAGTGAAAATTTAAAATGAATTGAAGATAAAATGAAAGACAAAAATACAACAAATAAAGTATGGGAAACAATTAATAATATAAAGAATGTGTATATTCAAATAAAGAAAAAGCAAACAACAACAAATAATTGAATAAGGAAAGTAATTTAGACAAATGAACCAAAATATACAATGTGTAATATCTGTAATAAAATAGCAACAATAAATAATATCATCCTCATTTGTACAATCACTAAAAAATCACAGATGAATAAACATGATAAAATGGGAGAATATAAATGGAGAGATTTAAAATTTGAATATAAAATAGATATAAAGAAGAAGAAATAAAGAAAAAAAGAAAAGAAGAATAGAGAAAGATAAAAAATGTATGATTTGAATCAAGAAATAATAAATAAGAAGGATTTAAAGAAAAAGGAGGGGTTAATCATAGATATGACAATAGTAAGAGATAAGAATATAAGTAAAACATTTACAAACAAATATATGAAATTACAAGAACATATAAGAAAAATAGAAAGAATAATAAGAGTAATAATCATTCCAGTTGTAATAACAGTAGAAAGAATGATAAATAAAGAAAGAGTTAGAATATTAAGAAATGAAGGAAATAAAATTCTATTGAAAATAATTGTAAAAGATATTGTAATATCAAATATGAAAGATATTATAAAATACTATGGTGATAATTTATGAGAATGTAGAGATGAAGAAGAATAAGAAGAAGTAGAATCTGGAGAGAGTGAATGATGGGAAGAAATTCTCAAATGAACAATAAGTTAAAATTATTATTAATTTATTATTTATTCTATTTTAAGAATTTGATAATGTCTATTCATGTTATTTATTAATCTTGAAAAAGTATTTAAAAGAAAAGAATAAAAGAATAATGATTAGTTTTAGATGAACAACGAACATGAAGAAATCATATCACAAGAACAATTAGAAAAAGTGTCTAAGAATATTGAAGAAAAAGTACAAAAACTTAAACAACAACCCAAAGAAAGTGAACAAGTTAATGTTGGAAAAAGTCAACCTATTCAACAATCAGTATCAAATATTCAACAAACCCAATTTTCCAATTTAACACCTGAAATGCAACAACAATTAATGAGAATGTTTGTTGCTCAACAAGAAAAAACAAATGAAGATTTAATGTCTCAAACACAAAAAGGAATAAAAAGAAAACGAAGAGAAATTGATGATCAGTTGTATAGACAAATTCGTGAAAAAAGTGAGAATGAACGAAGAGAAGTTGAAAAATTAACAAACCCAAATCAAAATGTTCATAAACTTCATTCATTATTTAATGACTTACAAAGTTTATCAACAAGTCTTGGAATACCAATTGAAACACCAGAAATTGTTGTTGTTGGAATGCAAAGTGATGGGAAAAGTAGTTTTATTGAAGCACTTGTTGGATTTCAGTTTAATGTAGTTGAATCAACTATAGGAACTCGTAGACCATTATATTTACAAATGTTTAATAATCCAAAGCAACGTACGCCAAAGTGTTGTTTTGCAAATGACAATGGAATTTTTGAAGAAAGGGAAATTGCTGTAGAATATCTAAGT
>NW_001915510.1:0-3942 GCF_000208925.1 Entamoeba histolytica HM-1:IMSS
TACTAAAGCCGATTAAATTACACTGAAATTAATTCTACGTGCAGAATTTATTTAATTTAATTTGCCAAAATCAAGAATTATAATAGAGTTACAAGAAATAATGAAATTGAAGTTAAGACAGTATTTTTTCACGATGTCTTGTTGATGTTTCAATTGATGAATCATCTCTTAAATTCCATCTATACAAAATAATGGAGGATATATTGATACTCAATGCAAGAATACCTCCATTGTTTTGAAATATAAAGTTTGTTGTGTTAGATATTGTGTTATTGATAGAAAAGAATAATTGATAGTTAGAAATTCATTTTGAACAAAGTATTGAGAGAAATGATATATCAATACAAATATTGATAAAATACATGTGATGCTACTATTTACACATTTTATCAAACTAACATTGAATATTTCTGAATATTTCAGATTGAAATCAATTATTTTTAAGAAATTACATTTATCATTAATTGAATAAATCCAATTTTACATAAAATATATTATTTATTGTTTAATTACACAACAATGAAAATAAAATATAAATAGAAGAAGAATATTTGATAATAAAAGTATTTTATTAATATATCATTCCTTATATAGTGTGATTATTTATTATTAATGTATTTTATGGTTTGAATGATTTATGATTGATGGCATTATTTTTATTCATTCTTAATTTATTATTTATTCATTAAATTATTTTCAAATAATATTTCTAATTTATATTGTAATTAAATTATTTCTTCATTATTTATTTATTCATTGTTGAATTGTTGTAATGAATATACAAATAGGAATTTTATTAAAATGAATATGAAATAGAAAAAAAATGAAAATCTTGTTTTATTGATAAATAACTATTAACATAAATCAACAAATAAATAGTTTCAATAAAATATATCAACAGGATATGAAAGAAAAATAAATAAATAATTATAAAATATCATAATAATAACATAATAAGAACTAAATAAAATAAGTTAATTAAATGTTAATAGATTTTTCGTTTATTCTTCTTTACTCAGCGGAGTTTAATCACATTGATTACTGTTTAAAAAAGAATAATCTTTAATTTAACCTATCATTTAAGTTTTTCTATGGATATGAGAAAAACAATTCTTTCTTTTATTTCTTCCTGTTAAAGTCTTTCAAACTTCTTTATGTCTATTTCTTCTTTTAAACCTTTGTTTGTTTTCTACCTTAATTTTAATGAATTTAATTTTTCTTATTTTATGAAAGAGAGAAGAAAGCATTTCATTCCCACTATATTTTTATGAATAAAATCTTTTAGTATTAACCACACCTTAGCAAATCATTTCCCTTGGTTAATATCTCCATATATTTTAGAATTTCTTTATTAATAAATACCAATTCTTAAATTACAATAAGTAATATAACACCGTAATAAATTGATGCACCATTTGCAATATTAACTAATACATTTCTAAATTGAATACACCATCATAACCAGATAATAAATGGGAGTGTCAACGCTTGAATTGTACTAGGGGTTGCGTGGTGTTTCATACGTGACACCTTCTATCTCAAGAATAATAAATAACAAATAAATTACAAACAAATAAAATAAATAAGAAAGAATCATTGTTGTATTTTCAAATTAATTAATAATCAATATTAACAAACTCATGAAATAAAAGAATGATAAATAATTAATATTTCAATGAATAAACTATTATTTAACTTTCTGATTTCTTATATTAATTAATTATTTCATTTATTATTCATACTCTTTAAATTAATATTTATATAAAACATAAACTATCATATTTTATATTAAATTATTGAAAACAAATTTAAATAAAAACTCATTTAATTTATTTAATGATTTTAAATTATTTCATCAATTTGTAATGTAAAAATAGAATCATATCATCTTTCTGATAAATTTTAATCATTATACATACTTATTATCTTTTAATTATTTCTTCTTTATGATGAATATCGCTGACAATTTATTTTCTAGTTCTTCTTAGTCAATAAATTCAATATCTTCTTTTACAAACACAAACAACTTGGTAATTTTGTATTTTTATTTCTTTCACTTCTTTCTTGTTCTTGTTGATTTTTTATGAAGAATAATTTATTTAATTTCGGTTATTTCAATTTCCAAATCACAATAGTTAATTTCTTCTATGTATTTCATTCTTTTATTTCTTTGAAATTTTTTATTTTTATTTATTTGGTTATTATTTTCTTGTTTAATGTTTTGTTCTTTTTTTATCTCTTTCTTCGGTATTATTATGATAATCAATATCTCTTTTTCATCTTCTTCTACACTAATTAGTGTTAATGATTTTATCATTATCAACATCCTTACAATTCCATTTTATCTTTGTGTATTATCATAATAAGATGAACTTTTGATTCATTAAATTACATTGGAAATGAATATTTTCCAGTTATACTAATAAAAAATTCCAATAATTTTTGTTGTTATTTATATACTTTTGTTTTCTTCTTTTCTTCATGAACTTCTTTATGGATAGAACAATAACATTTAATCAATACGATACAAACATGTCTCTAAGTATTTGATATTGGAAAAACATCCCATATTATTTTATTCATTGGTTTATTATTTTATGAAAACCTTGATTGAAGTTCAAAACATTATTAATTATTTAAAGTTCTTTTATATATATATGTAACTATTTATTCATATATTTCTTTTCCATTCTTTCTGTGTCTTGTAATACATATATACATATATCAATAATAAATATATCTCATTTATCGACATATCCATATAACCCTTTTATTTCTTTAGTTTCTGATTTTGTGTCATTATTTTGAAAATATTCTTTTTCTTTTTGAATTTATAAAATGTATTTACCATCACTTATATTTCAAAGGATAAATAATTTAATTTGTTTAATATCCAGTGATTGTTGATAGTCATTTAAATAACAATTAAACAATACAATTATTTATCAATTTGAAGAATGTTATTTATTTATTATTATTAAAAATATTTCATTTTCATTTGAAATAAATAACTTCATTTCTTCACTTTTAAAATATTTATCATATTATATTTTATTTAAATGAAAAACAACAAAGTATTTTAAAAAATATTTTATCGAATTCTACATAACCATTATTTAATTACTTTATTTTAAGATAATTTTCTATTATTATTGTTTTTATTTAATTTTACATAAAAAATGTATTTTTGAAATAAAAAGAATATGAACATATTTAAAAATAAAAGAATAAATTTATCGATAATTTAACATGACAGTTTGTTTTTTAGTATTGGTTTGAAATTCAAACATCATTAAATAAATAAATTTGTAATGTTATGTTTGAATTTTAAAAAAAAGGAATAAATAATTTTACATATTTTTTAAAATATATTTATTATTACAATTTTTAATTTCCATTAAACAATTATTTATTTAGTCACAATGATTATAGTTTTATTCATGGATTATTAATTAGAATGAATGATGATAATGTTGGTAAATAATCAAAATAAAAGAATGAAATATGATTAAACTATTTATTATTTCATCTTCAATAAAAAGAAATATTAACAATATTGATATTTTCTCATATTAATTATTTTACTAATTAAAACATTGATTATTTCTTCTAATACATTATTTAATGTAATTTGTTTATTTGATTCTTTTATTTAATTTCTTTTATTCATTATGTGTTTATAATAATTATTTCTTTTCTTTTCTCTTTTATTTCTTATTCTTATTTTATTATCTTATTTTTATTTATCATTTATTATCTTTATTAATTTAATTTGATTAGAATTATTGTTGTAAAAACAAAGTAATGATATAAATAATAAAATACAACAATCAATAAATAAAAAACAAAGATAAATAATTAATATTATTTATTTTCTATTATTCTTTATTTAAATGAGAATAATCATTTCTTTATACTTTATTATTGTTTATTCTTCTTTTA
>NW_001915509.1:0-1054 GCF_000208925.1 Entamoeba histolytica HM-1:IMSS
TCTATTAATATAATTCATATCATTTCATTTATTTCTTCTATTCATTCTTTTATATTGTTAATTATTTTCCATATACATTCTGTATCAACATTTCTTGTAATTTGATCATTTCATAATTATTTATATGAATATTCTTTATCTTATAATTGTATAATATTCGTGTTATCTGCATTACTTATATTTCATCTTGTTACTATTCAACATTTATTTATGTTTATTTCAATTCTATTGATTCATTTGTTTCAATTATTTTCTGATGTATTATTTCCATTTTGTTTCATTAGTTACTTTAATGTTATCCATATATAATACATGTGTCACTTTTAGTCATTTTCATTTTAAACAATTACATCAGAAATGATATTTATTTTGAATATGAATAAGAGAGAATATAGTCACATTATAAAATACAATTGTTTATTTTAACTGCTCATATTTCTTCTTTATATTTATATCATATTTTTATTCTCCATCTTTCACTCTACTTTTTATTATTTGTGTTACTTGAAATTGTATTTTGAAATATTTTAATGTAATTTCTAGTCATGTATGATTTACATTATCAGATGATTTTTATTATCATAAAATGTTTATAAATTTCTTTTATGTTGTGTTTCTCTTTATTTTCTTTCTGTTAAACTCTTTATATTTCATTCATTAGCCGCTAAACTCCATTTCTTATTTCAATACTGACTTTTATTATTTTTAAATTTATTTTTATTCTTTATTAGTTATTCTTACATCTTCATTTTTATAATTGTTGTGAATATTTTCATAATTATATTCAAACAAATGATTTGTCTACAATTCTCTGTTTTTTATTATCTCTACATTTATATATTAAATTATTCTTCCTCTTAACATTTCTAATGTGAATGTTTTTAGTATTTCTATCTATTCATTAAATATATTCTTTATTTTATTTCTATTACTTTCTAATTTTTCAGATAATATCCTTGTAATGTGTTTATACATGATGCATTCTATGATGGTATTATAGTTATTACTTTTTCAATATCTTATATTGTTATTGTTACTCCTTTCAATTTTATTG
>NW_001915509.1:1154-3986 GCF_000208925.1 Entamoeba histolytica HM-1:IMSS
GTAGCGTGTCTAAAACATCCCACAAACACTAATACAAATTCAAGCATCGACACTCCCAGTTATTATCTGGTTATGATGGTGTATTTGAATTAGAAATGTATTAGGTAAAGTTGCAAAGGGTGTAGCAAGATATTATGGTAGAATATTACATGGTGTAATATAAGGAAGTATTAAAGTGTGGGTAAGACTAAAAGAAAATTAAACATAATAATATAGTGGGAATGAAATAGTCTCTTCTCTCATTCATAAAATAAAGAAAAAAGGAAAAAGAAAATGTTTAAAATTAAGATAGAAAATAAACAAAAGGTTAAAAAGAAGAAATAAGCAGAAGAAGGATGAGAAGACATTAATAGGAAAAAATAAAGCAAAGAAGTGATTTTTTCATTTTGCAAGAAAAACATAAATGATAAGTTAAAGAAAAAGATTACTCTTTTTAAAAAACAAATAACTCAGGGATGTGATTAATCTCCGCTAAACTAGGAAGAATATATGAAAAATCTATTAACACTTAATTAATTGCTTTGTTATTTATTCATTGAGTTAGTTCAAATAAGAAATTGTAAGAAATGACAATTCTTGTATAATGATTATTGATAATTTTTAATGGTAGTTTGTATTTATTAAAAGAAATCAAAATATAATTAAAGTATAATTATAAATATATTCGAATATTAATATGTTAGTATGAAGTACTAAAATAAATAAAAGTAATACTATACATTTTTATTATGTTCAATCAAAGAATTTAATTGAAAATGATTGAATTGATTATTTTATTTTGGTCTTTTTTTATTCTTCTTGATAAACACAAATTAATAATAGAATATAAGAATAATTAATAAAAGAGTAAGAAAGATGAAATAGAAACAAAAGAATAAGTATTTTGTTCAATGGTTTATGATAATTTTAGAATATACCAAACTAATTTTCAAAGATTTTTGGTAGTAGGCATTTCATATTTTTGTTTACCAAATTTAAAATATTAAAAGACTGAAATAATCCCAAGAAACACAATTTTGTTATAAATAAAATTTGATAAGAAAGGAAAGAAGATATTTAAAGAAAAAAAGAACAGAACTTCAAACAAGAAATCAAAATACATATATGAATACATTAAGTATAAAGTAAGAGATGAAAGACTTAATTAAGAAAGAAGAAGCTAGTAATTAAAACAAGTGAAAGTAAGAAGAAGTACAAAACAGGGAATATAAGATAGAAAGAAATAAGCAAGAGAAAGTTAAGAGACACTATCAAACAGATAGAGGAGATGAATAAAGAAATATAAAAAGAAAACAAAAATATTTAATTAGGAAATTAAACAAAGTAATGTGAAAGGATAATAATGAAAAGCATCTGATGAGATGACCATTTCTAAGAGTAGAATCTAAATAGAAAAGTAATACGGAATAAAAGGGACATTCAAATGATTAATGTGGTGATCAAATGAATGAAGAAATTAAAAGTAGTTTGAAGTTGTTTTTTGTATTTATTACTTAAGGAAACATTAAGAAACCTTCATGATATACCACAAAGAAATATCATGAACAACTATCCAAATAAATTATTACCTCGAGTTCATGATCCGAGTGTATGGAATTCACATAATCGAATCATGTTACAATGAAAAGGGATATAATTTGAAAAGGAAGTTGAAGAAAGTAATAAAGAAAATAAACAACTCATAGAAGATAAATCTGTATTTAGGAATCAAGAAAAGAGAATATCAATAGTAGAAGATAAAGAATAGAAATAAATATAATTGAATAAATTAATTAAATTAATTAAATTAATTATGATAAAAATATAAAATAATAAAAAATAAACATAATAATATAATAATAAGAAGAAATGTATAAAGAATAGAATAATAAATAGAGATATTATTATAATATTAAACAACAAATAGTTATAACGATTATACAATAAATAAAATTGTATTTAATATTTATTTAATATTTTTATTAGTTATTATAAATTAACATTATTTCATTCATTATTTAGTTGTTTGTTTATTTTATTATTTTCATTTTTATTCATCTTTCTTTATTTCCTTTATTCTTTTCTTTAGTTTCTTATTCTTCTTTATTCTTTTATTATCCTTTCTTTTTTTCTAGAAGTATTTATTCTATGATATATTATTTCATTTTTTAACTTCTTATTCAATCAATTGTTATTTAATTTATTCTTTTTATTCTTTTCTTTATCATATTCACTTTCATATTTTATCATTATCATATCACTTCTTATTATTTATTTCTTATTTATTTTATTATTAATATTTATTATTTCATTCTTTCTTATTCTTTTTATTTTATTTCTTTTTGTATTTATTTTTCTTTATTTCATGGATTATTTCATCATCATTCTCATTTAGTTTGTATTATATGTTATTTTTATCATTAATTTATGTAACTGAATGATTGTATAAAGAATAAAATTCAAAGAACATCACATAATATTCAAAACATATTCCAAATAAAGAACCATTTCATATCATTTAGTATTTTAAAAGGTGTTGTACAGAAATTGTTATAAACACATTTAGATTATGGTTTATTATTTATTCATCTTATTAATTGTATTATTATTTTTATTTTATTTCATTATAATAACAATTTTAACATATTTATTTAACATATTAACTGTATTATGATAGAAAATAACAACATAATGAAATAGAATGAATAATAACATGAAAAATAAACAATAAACAATATAAATAATAGAAGATAAAACAACAGAATAATAAAATAAAGAAGAACAGAATAATGTAAGAATAATATTAATGAAATAAAATGGGCACGAAAATAAGCAAAGAAGTAATGCATCTAA
>NW_001915508.1:0-4009 GCF_000208925.1 Entamoeba histolytica HM-1:IMSS
ATATAAATAAAAATGATTATGACAAATAGAATAAATATGATAAGAAATAGAATATAAATAATAATCAAATATTCTATGTATTACTTCTTTATGATATTTATTGAATTATTTGTTGTTTCTCTTTTATTTATTTAAATAAACTCATTTCTACATTATATGAATAAATAATAAATGATTTATAACATTAATCAATGTTAAAATTAAAATTCATTTCTTATTACATCTATATATCAATTATGTTTAAACAAACATCAAATTAATGAAATTAACAATGTTTAAAATACAACATGTATAATACTTCTTTAATAATAATGAAACACATTTGAAATAGAAACAATATCTTAATTACATCAAAAGCATATTTAATAAGTAACAATAAGAATATCAAAATAATATAATGAATAACTTCTTAATTTAAAATATTAGTACATATTTTCATTTATTTTTGAATGTATTAAATTTTATTGTACAAATTTTGTAAAAAATAGTCTCAATTATTATATTATATTTTTTATTTAGTGTCTGTTTTTCAAATATGTGAGTGAGTCTTCAAACTACCAGAGATCTGAAAAACTCATAAATTGAAAATACTTTGATTGTGAAAACAAAATTTATATCAATAATTGAGATATTACCATAACAATAAAAAATAAATTATTTAGATTTGATGACTTTATTTCAATTAATCCAGATTGAATCATTTCATTTCAATTACTATAATTCGTTTTGGGATGTAATTATATCCTCCACAAAGTGCATTTGATATTTTGTTATATTCAAACGAAGATTGTTTGCAATGTGATTGAGCTTTATTATTTTCTTTACCAACAGCTAAGTCTAATCTACTAAATCCAAATTCAAACAGCCAATCACTTGTTTGATTATATAAATAAAATGCATATTCTGGTTGTATAATATCAAATTTCTTCATTCCTTCTAATCTTCTATTTGATTTTAATGAAAATACAAATGATTGTGAATCATTTATATAACCATCAACTTTATTAATTTTCTCATTAACATATCCTCCAAATTTATTTCCTTCTTCATCTTCAATCATAATTATTAGATGTTCTTTATTCATTATTCTTTCTCCAAATACTGATGTACTTTCATTCCAATCATCAATATCTGAATCAAATAGTATATTTCCTACTTTTCTTTCTGTCCATTCTTCTATTCGTTGAATTTCTTCCACTGTGCTCATCTCTCTCGTTATACTTAATCTCTTTCTCCTTTCTAAATAATCACTGTAATGCTTTTCCCATTCTTCTTTATTCTTATTAAATTGTGTTTTAACTTTATTAATTTCTTCTTCTAATTGCCTAATTTTATCTTTCATATTCATTTCTTCAATTGAAATGATTTTATCTATTAGTTCATTCTTCGCTTTATTTATTGTTTCTTCATCATCAGTACATTCTTGTATGATTCTCTCCATTTTATCTGTTATTGCCTTTATTTTATTTACTGTTTCTTGACTTTTCTCTATCACTATTTTTCTTCTTCTTTCGGTTTCATCAATCCTATCAAATATTCCTTCTCCTCTTTTAATTGCTTCTGAATATGTTTCATCTGGTTTTATTCTAAATACTTCATTTTTAATACTTCCTAAATAATATTGATAATTCTTAGTAGTATCATCAATTGATTGTTGAATGTGTGGAAGTGTTTCTACTACTTCTTTAATTAATTGGTTATTAATCACTGCTTCCATTTTAATTTAATTTGATATTTATAAGTTCAAAATATGATGTTTAAATAGTTAATCCACGTTATTAACAAATCAAGTTAATTATTATTTCTAACATCATTCTATTTTAAATAAATGTTATTTTTATTATTTTTATAATAACAATAATATATAATAATATTAATAATATAATAATAATAAAATTATAATATTGTTATTTTCTATAATTAGTTTATTTTATTTTTAGTATTTTTTATTTTTTTTTAATAACAAAAAAATTGAAGAGAAGAAAATTAAATTTTGTTTTATTTTTATTATTTCATCGTTTGTGATTTGATTATTCATGTTTTATCAATATTACTTCTAACAAATATTTTAATAAAGATAAGAAATGATAAACAAAAATAAGATAATAAAATAAGAATAAGAAATAAAAGAGAATAGAAATGAAATAATTATTATAAATACGCAATGAATGAAAATGAAAATTAAATAAAATGATAAAATTATATTAAATAACATAATAGAAGAAATAATAAATATTTTATTTATTAAAATATTTAATACAAGAAAATATCAATGTTATTAATACTTCTTTTTGTTTATTGAAGATGAAATAACAAATAATTTAAACATATTTCATTCTTTTATTTTTATTTATTTTATTTTTATTTTAAGATCCTTTTTCCAATACAAGAAATACAACAAATTTTAATTCAATGAGTATTTTGTAATATCAATTTGTATTGTAAAGAAAAGCAAACAAAACATAGAAACCTAAGGTCATACAATAAAAAAAGAAATGTCAATAGCAATAAATGGCATAACAATTATAACAATAATAAAAGTAAACGATACACCAAGGAAAAAGGGGTTTAGAAGACGAAAGACACAAAGAAAAACAAGTAAGAAACAGGGTAAATAGGCAACGAAAAAAGCGAATAATTGAAAAAGAAGAGAATGAATGATATAAAAGAATAAAAAGAAAGTAAGAAGTTGGATATGATGAAGAAAGAATAAAAGTAGAAAGGAGAGAAGATAAAAAGAAAGAAGATAAAGTGTAATAAAACAAAAGAGATGATAAAAGAAGAAAAGAATGAAAAAAAAAATAAAGGATGCAAATTTTATTGAAACAAATAAAAAAAGTGTAATAAAAAAGCGCAAAAATTAATGATGCAAAATATTTAGCAACATATTTTATTGATGCAAAATATTTTGAAATAAAAATAATTCATCATTTGATATTATTATATTTGATAATAAATTATATTATGTATTAAATACATCATATTTCTTTATTATTTATCTTTCTTTTCTTTTTATTATTTCATATATTAAATTATTATTCATTCATTTATTATTTATATTTCATTTATTAAATAAAATGAAAATGAAATTGTAAAATATCAATCAATTAAATATTCATGAATAATAATTTATTAATATTTAATAATTGAAATAATAAATAATAAAGTAACAATAATGATATATTCAATATATTCTTTATTTGATTTGTTCAATATTAGATTATTCTATTTCATTATCATTTCATTGTCTTCATTATTTCATATTCATTTATTATTTTTTAAAATCAAATAAACAATATTATTGATATTCATTCATCATATTAATTTAATATAATAAACACAAACAACATTTCAGAATAAATAATGAATATTTAACATTGAAAATATTGATTATATTCGATAATTTATTCAACATAAAATCAATAAAACATATATTTTGATAATACACAAATGAAATATTAAAGAAATATACAATACTCAAGAATTAATAAAAAAGAAATAAAAAGAATGAATAAATGAATATAAAATTGATAAATAATAGAAGAAACAAATAGAAAAACAACGAAAAATAAATAATATAAAAAGAGAAAGAAAGACATAAAAGAATAATAATAAAGCAGAAGAATATAAAAAGAAAGAATATAAAGAGTAATAAAAGAATAAATAAAAAGTGTATTTTTTAATGTAAAAATTAGAAATATTCAATAAAAGTGTCTAATTCAACAGTGTAAAATGATTGGCATTGTTTTATTGTTGAAAAATATTTTATTCTTTTTATGTTATTGTTCATGTGTATAATTTCATCATGATATTTATTATGTATTCATTCATATGTGTTATGGGATTATTATAACATGTAATATTTAATAAAATATAAATGAAAATGATATAGAATGTAGAAAAAAAGAATAATAAGAATAAATGATAAATAAATATAGAAATGATAATCAATGATATAATAATAAAATCAAAGTATAAAAGATAAAATTAATATTAATATTAATATAAA
>NW_001915507.1:0-2332 GCF_000208925.1 Entamoeba histolytica HM-1:IMSS
TTTATTATTTATATGTATAATTTAAACATGATATTTATTATATATTCAATCATATGTGTTATGTTATTATAACATATAATAAGTGATAAAATATAAATGAAAATGATATGAATATATGATATAGAATATAAAACAAAAGAATAATAAGAATAAATGATAAATAAAACGAGAAATGATAATAAATGATATAATAATAAAATCAAAATATAAAAGATAAAATTAATATTAATATAAATAAAAACAGAATAAATATAAAATGAAAATAGATATAAATGATAAGAATATAAAAGATGAATAAGATGAATAAACAAATAAACAAATACAACTAAATAGAAAAGAATAACAATAAGAAAATCTAAAGAATATAAACATAAAAATAATAAAATAAGAAAAATATAATAATATATAGATAATAAGAAGAATACAATGATATAAATAATATAAACAGAGAAATAAATATAAAAATACGATAGATAAATATAAATAAAAGAAAAAAATAATAAAAATAAATATGAATAATCAAATAATCTACTTCATTAATATTTCATACAAAATGAATAGAAATGATTATAAAATATAAACATAAATATTTATATATTCTGTATTTATCATACTTTTTATTTTTTATTTATTTTTATTTGTTAGGAGCAAAATATAATAAAGTGGAAAATTCTATGGATGCAAATTTTTTTGCATCTTTTTTCTTTTTTGTAAATTATTTAGATGCATTTTTTCTTTGCTTATTTTCGTACCCGTTGGATTAAATGATGTTATTTTTGTATTTGAAAATAATGAACTACTGGGTGATTTAAAAAATTTAATATTTCTTTCATTGTTTTGTTCAGACAAAACTATACTTGAAGAATAAATTGTAATTCATTTTGGTATATCTATTTCGTGTTTAATAGGACTTTCTCTTTCATAAATGAGAATGATATTTTTATTCTCTCGAGCTTTAATTCCATTAACATTATTTGACACATAAGTTATCATTTCACTTGGATAAAGTGATTCTTCTATTTTCATTTTATCAAATGTTTCATTAAATACCTCTGAAACATTTCATTACATCTTATTTTAATTCCTTTCTTCATATTTTGAATGATAATTTCTATTATTTCATCTGAGGCATAAGAAAAATAAATCAAAGACTCTACTTTTTGAATAATTTTAGACATTCTTTCTCTGTCTTCTTTTGTAATAATTGTTTTGTGTTGACCAAATATTTTGTTTGTATCATTTCATGTTGTTGAAAATACAAAACTATCAAAAATATAATTTCTGATATTCTCAACTTTCATTAATATTGACTCATCAACTGGAAGTAAAGTACAATTACATGTTGGTGGATTAAATATTCTACAAAATTGATTAACATCTCTTTCTGATGTAAACCATGGATTAACTTTCAATGAGTGAATTGCAACTCCACATTTCTTGTTAATCATTTCAATGTTTTTGATGTCATTCATGTCTTTAACATGAAGTGCTACTTTCATCAAATAAACCATGTCTAGTTGTTTCATTTCTCTTCTTTTATAATTTGTTGATTTAGTGACTTTCATTAAATAGTTCAATTCTTTATTTTTAGTTCATTTTATTCATTATTTTTACATCATTTCATCATTTTATGAATAAAACAATCTTTTTGTTGTTTTTGTGAAGATTATTATAAAAAATGATATTATAAACAATTTCTATGTTTTATGTTATTTCATTTATTATTTAACTCTTTGATTGTATTGGTAATTGATTGAAAAATAATATTTATGAATATCATTAACTAATTGATTCATTGCTATTATTATTCAATATTTCATTTTACATATATTACTCTTTTTTTCTCATATTTCACAATTACTCAACAAATGAACATGAAATTTACTTTTAATAATTAATATTCATTATAACTATGTTGATATTTCTCAATAATTCATTTTAAAGTGTTTTAAAAGTTTCAAATCAATAATAATATATTAAATTATCATGTTCCATCATTTGAATATGTACTATTGTTATTAATCTGTTGGTTGATGAATTGTATCAATCATTAGTTAATGTACTGAATAAAATTAAATATATTTATTTCTAATTTCTTATTCATTTGATATTAATTATTATATTTATCATTCATTTTCTGTTTAAATTGAATGAAAGTAAATTGATTTAAATAAGTGTTATTAAATAAAATAATATCAATGATTATCTCACAATATTATTTGTATTTTATCAAAATTAAAAGTAGATGGAATGATATAATTAAATGTTATACATCAATTAATCATCATAAAATTTAAATTATTATTACCATTAATAGTATCTCATTTATTTT
>NW_001915507.1:2432-4023 GCF_000208925.1 Entamoeba histolytica HM-1:IMSS
ATTTCAATATAATTTCTTATTAATATTTAAACTATTTCATTATAATATCATCTTATTTTTTATATTAATTCATTAAAATCATATTTTTCATTCATAACTCAATATTATATCATTAAACACTCTACAAATGAATTATTTTTCTCATTTCCAATTGTTATAACATATTTTTATTAACATTACTTCAATACTATTGTTTTTATCTTATTTTATTATTCTGGTTTTCTTTATCTTTTATTCTATTCTATTTAGTTTTATTTGTTTTAAAGAATTGAAGATTTAAATTCAGAAGCATTATACACAATGTTAAAATAACTCAAATAATTGAATCATCAATTATTATTTGGTTATGATGTTGTTTTGATGAAACAATACTAATTCAATACTGATGGTTATTATTTATTAATATTTGTTATAATGATTGTTCGTGAAGTATTTATTATGAAAGAGTATTATTTATTTATCAATATTCATGTATATTTATTAATAATAATTTTGAATTGAATGTACTGGTATTATTAAGACAAAGTGATAAATGAATGATGATAATCAATGAAATGAAACATAATCAAACTGTTATTAGATATATTCAACATAAAATAATAAAATAAAGAATGGTGAGTTTTAATAATCATTAAATTCAAAACTAAATAACAACTTAAATGAAGAATATTTATATTAATGATGGTTGAAAAGCATCAGTTCACAAGAAATAAATCATGACGAATAAAGTGAAACATTCACTTCTCAATATGATGAAAATATAACTATTAAATAAATAATAATTTATTTATTATCTGTTCAAGGATATGTTGTAGAAAGAGTTTGAATTATTTATTATGTTCATTATTCATTGACAATCTCATTGTCTTTAATTTTCTGTTTTTTGTTTTGTTGATAGTTAGTTTCTGTCACTTTCAATGAAATAGCAAAGAATATCATTGTTTTTTTCATTATAAATAATGTTATTATGAAGAGACATTAACATACTACATTATTTGATTATTATTTTCATATTTATTTTTATATAATTCATATTAAATGTTCACAGAATCATTATTGATATTTTAACTGATGTTTTTGTATAACTGTGTGATATAATTAGTACTATGAACTTATCATAATATGAATATTTCATTTGCTAATGAATAAATAAAGTTAAATTATCTCAATATTCATTAACAATAACATATATTTTATCTTATACACATTGTCTCATTAGCAGTGATTAAATAAACAAATACATCTTAATACTTTAATGATTTAATTAAATACTTTAATATAATGATGTATATTTTCATCATTAACAATTTCTTTGTTTATTTATTGAATTTAGTTGATAATTCATTATTAACACTACAACAACGTTTTGAATATCTTTTACTGAAGACATTTGACTATTTTCTTTTTAATTTGTTGTTTAACATCTTTTGAATATCAAATCATTCTTATTTTCGTTCAATTCACTATTTTTCTACATCAAATCGTTGTATTGTTATGTTCTAATGAGTATCCATTCAATTCAATGAATGTAAGATGTTATTAATATTGTGTATTTTCTTCATTTGACTATTCTTGTTTATTTGAGTACTAC
>NW_001915506.1:0-4025 GCF_000208925.1 Entamoeba histolytica HM-1:IMSS
TAATTATACTTTAATTATGTTTTGATTTCTTTTAATAAATACAAACTACCATTAAAAATTATCAATAATCATTATACAAAATGTCGTTTCATACAATTTTATTTGAACTAACTCAATGAATAATTAAAAATTACTTAATTAAGTGTTAATATATTTTTCATCTATTCTTCCTAGTTTAGCGGAGACTAATCCCTGAGCTGTTTAAAAAAGAGTAATCTTTTTCTTTAACTTATCATTTATGTTTTTCTTGCAAATTGAGAAAATCACTTCTTTGCTTTATTTTTTCCTATTAATGTCTTCTCTTCCTTCTTCTGCTTATTTCTTCTTTTTAACCTTTTGTTTATTTTCTATCTTAATTTTAAACATTTTCTTTTTCCTTTTTTCTTAATTTTATGAATGAGAGAAAAGACTATTTCATTCCCACTATATTATTATGTTTAATTTTCTTTTAGTCTTACCCACACTTTAGCAAATCATTTTCCTTGGTTAATACATCCATATATATTTTATAATTTCTTTTATTAATACATACCAATTCATATAATACAGTAAGTAATATTCAACCATAATAAATTGTTACATCTTTTTCAATATTAACAAATCAATTTCTAATTCAAACACACCATCGTAACTATATAATTACTTGGAAAGTCAAAACATGAATTATATTAAAGTTTGTTTATGGTGTTGATACAAAAAGAATAAAGAAAGAGAAACAATACTTACAAAATGTTCATAAATAATACAAATTAATTATTATTTAATCATATTTAAGTAAAATCTATTAATACTTAATTAATTACTTTTTATTTATTTTCTATTTAAATATTTTTATTCATTTTATTTAAATTTAAATTTTAATTTATTGAATTATAATTATATCTTTTTATAATATTTTTCTATGGTACAATTTGACAATAGTGTGATACATCATATATACACAGTGGGAAAATCTGGTCCTTTTGGGATAAATAACATTTTTTATTACTATTGTTTTATATAACATTTTTATTTTTTTATTATTGTTTTTAAAATACCATTTTTCTATAAATAGATTTATATTTATATTTTTAGAATAGATACAGATATTTTTAGAACAGATACAGATATTTTGAGGTATTCCATTTAAAATGAACGATTGTTGGATATTTTTGAACTATTCTTAGATATTTTCTTATTTTGAAGTATTATATCTTCGTTATTTTCATAAAATTCATAATGAAGATATTTTGAAGTATTATATCTTCGTTATTTTCATAATTTTCTTATTATAGATATTTTTGAAGTAATAAAAAGATATTTTATAACTCTTACACTTTTTGAATATTCTATTTTTCTTACACTTTATGCAACTTTATTGATTTTATTTTTAAAAATAAAAAAACAAAAAGAATATAAAAATAATACATTTTATGTAATTCTGTATTAAAAAATAAATGATTTTTATTGGTATATTCTGACTAATGTCTTGTTTATGTTCTGACAAATAACATGATAAACAGCACATGTTCTATCAATCAAAACCCTATGTTCTGATTAATTTGAATATTTAAACAACGTCATTTTCGTTTGAATCATTAACAATACATAAATAAATGAATGACATTAACGAAATTATTCTCAATAACATTACTGAATCGAGTTGTGACAAATATAAATTATTACTAACATGCATTAACGAAGATAATATTATATTATTTGACATCATAATTCACAAGTATTCAATCGAATTCTCAATCAAAGAATTAATCGAGTATTACAATTTATTCCGCCATACGATTGATCCAGCGAATTGGATCACGGGGCTAGTACACGAATGCGGGTTTGCAATCGGCATATTAACCCGCATTAAAAGGGAGGGAGTTTTTAATTTAACTCCAGCTGATTTTAAGCTGGTCCTCCCTTACCTCGATGATTTTTGGGCACGGGATGGCCTCGCTGGAGCTTGGGATATACTCCTTGAAGTATATCGCAAGCAAAATGGAGAGATTTAATTCTCTCTAATTTAATTCTTTTTCTTAATTTATTTAATTTTCTTTTTTCTTAATGATAAAATAATAATTAAATGATTTTTATCTCTTTTATTTTATTTAAGTTTTGATTAAATATTTAATGAAAAATAAACATACAGAATAATAAAAAAGAATAGAATCAATTAATGGTTTTCCCCCATCCAGTAAGAGCATTAATTTGCCATACGAGTTTCCAATAGACGCTTTTTAGTATTCTCTTTTCATTCTCATTTGTGATTGATGGAAGAAGAAGAACAAGTTGAGATAAAAGAGAAGAGGCGACTTGAAGATTTGCAGGATCAAGATCAATGCAAGCAGCCGCCATTAATAAATCTCTTACGGAAGACATGAATGAATGAAAATAATGAGATTCATAATGAATAAATAGTCAAATAAATTGAGTTTTTAATTTATTTATTACCCCTGATGAATGAATAAATCATAAGTATGACGTAAAGAATAATTGAGGAATGAATAAATCATAAATATGACGCAAAGAATAATTGAGGAATGCAGAAATATAGAAATAAAGTAATAAAATATAGAAATATGAATGAGTTATGAATGAAAAATGAATGAAAAATAAGAAATGAAACACAAAAATGATGATATAAATACAACTTAAATAACTTAATGACAAACAAACGATGTCAATTGCTAGTGATAACAACAGCACACAAATGTGTTCCTTTACAGGAGCACCAGAGCTTCCACCATGTCCAACAACACCAGAACCAATAAATGAAGAAATAAAACCAAAGAAGAATAAAATGAATAATAAAGAAAAGATTACACATTTTATTAAAAGACAAATGAATGATAATGCAATTGAATTAATGATTGACATACTTGAAGAAAATGAGAGATTAAGAAAAGAATTAGAAAGAAATCGAATGTTATTAATTAATGAGAATCGAATGAATGAAGAGATTAGAAATGGAGTTTTAAAAGAAAGAGTTAATCTTCTTTATGCTATTCAATGGGAATAGAAATAAATCTAATTTAAATACTTTTTTGAACTAATTATTTTTAGAATGGAATATTTTGAAACAAATCCACAAGATATAAATAGTATAGAAGATGAAGAAGAAGATGAGATTGGAATAGATAGAATAGAAGAAATGATAGAAGATAAATTATCAGAAATTAAAGAAGGGAATAAAATACAAAAAGTACATCATCAAATCTTCTTTTATTATAATAGTTTGAATATAGTATTAGGGAAACAAGGAACAGGAAAAACAACATTTATAATGAAAGAATTAATAAAAATGAATCATATAGAACATTTATATGGAGGTATTATTTATGTAGCACAAAATGCAGGAGAAGATGAAACATTTAAACAATTAAAAGATTTAATTAAAACACCAATATATGGAATGAATTATGAGAAATTTATGCCAGCATTAGTGCAATATTATAAACAAGCACGAGAGAAACATTTATTAATTATATTAGAAGATGCAACATTTGAAATGATGAAAGCGGATAAAACATGGGGAGAAATTATTACAAGATTAAGACATTTGAAAACAACAATTATTGTGAATATGCATATATGGAAAAGTTTAAATGCATCATTTAAAACACAAGTAGCAACAATTATTATTTTTAAAGGATATTCTAAAGAGAATTTTAGTTATATTTTTCGACAAACAGCAGGAAATTCAAGTGGAACAGTAGCATATTATCTTTATTTAGGAATGGATAAGAAACAAGTATTAAAAATAGATAATTTAACAGGAGATGTTAATGTTATTAAAAAATAATTGAATTAAAAATTAAAGTGTGATTTTTAAATATTTTGAAGTATCATCATGAAGAGGATCTGGATGATATTTTCCACCACACCATGTAACATTTTGTTTTCCAACATTAAATTTCCCACATCTTCCATCTTCTTCTGACCAATCTCTAACATATACCCATATATTTCCTAAACAATTAGGAATAACTTTTCCATTAATTAAATGAACAATTGCTATAGCATTGATTTTTCCATCAAAGAAA
>NW_001915505.1:0-4039 GCF_000208925.1 Entamoeba histolytica HM-1:IMSS
ATTTAATGTTATACATCTATATATGGAAATAATTTAAATTCTCTTATAAATTTAACACAACTATTACAATCTCTTTCTACTTTTTTTAAAAAGAATGGATTCTTTTTTACCATTTTAGGTACTTCTCCACATTTTTTATTAATAAAAACGAACTTCAGAATTGTTGAACAATCAGTAAAATATTGTATAATTGTTTTTAAAAATACTTTCTCAAGTGGATGAACTATTCTATTCATCTTAACACCCACAATTTACTTTTTTCAGTTTTTTATCCTTTTCAATTCGAAATTCGATGAAACTCTTATTTTAACATCAATTTTCGTTTTTTATGGTTTTCAAAAAAAATTCAACTTTTTTTATTAGTATTTTTTAATTTTTCTTTATTAATTGAAAAAATTTATATTTTGTTAATGATGTTTTATATCCTTATTTTTTGTTTTTTGCTTACCTTCTTCTTTTTCTTTATGTCTCAGTTTCATACTAACTTATACTTAAATACAAAAAATAATTCACACAAATTTTTTTCTATTAAATAACCAAAATTAAATATTAATATTTTATAAATAACAAAAATTAAAATAAAAAACATTGAATAACAAAAAAAGATATTAATTAATGTTATTGACTTATATTTATTCTATTGAGACATTATCGTAATAAAATTCTTGGTAAACTCATCACAACATATTCTCTCTGTTATTAGAGAAAAGAAAGAAATATAAATAAATACATAAAAACGATTAAATTATAAAAAATAGTTGTTAATAAATGAAATCCGGTGTTTAATACGTTCATTCTCTCTTGTTAATTCTGTTATTTTAAATTTTAATTCACAATTTAGTTGTGAAGCTATCTCTAATTTACTTCCAGTCCAATGTTTTAATTCATCAGTAGCAAATTTCATATTTGCAGAGTTGTCTATTTCTTGTTTTCCTTTAACTAAATTAAATATTTCTTGAAAATCACCATTATAATCAGAACTAAGTGTAAATAAATTGTCTTTTAAAAGCAGTATCAACTCATTTAATGATCGCTCTTGTTGTTTTAAGTTTATCATTCCAACTTCAAAACCAACAGGAGAATTTACTACATTATCATAAAGATAATCTAAACTCAATTTTAATTCATTAAAAACATCTGTTGGATTTCCTTGTTTTTTATCTTTATCCTCACCTTCTCTAATCCATTCTGAAACACATTTTTGAAGTGATTTAAGAATATATGGATGTTTTAAGAAAGGGACAAAAAGATAACGAAGGAACATTAACGTAGAAAATATTTGTTTCTTTTTTGTTATATCATCTATAACTGATGGAGAAGAAAGAAGACTTTTGATTACCTTTCTTTGATGACATGGAATGTAAGATATACTCTCTGTTATAAATCTTGAATAAGAATTGATAAATTGTTTTGTACACACCTGATCATTACAATCAGGCATTTGTTGTTCTCCATTTTCTATTTGTTTAATAATAGCAGAAGTAGTTTTTGTTAGATACTCATTGCAATAAAAAAATAAATAAAAATTATAGAATCTGATAAATGGAGTATTTCCTCTAAACAAAGGAGTACCTGCCTTAGCTTCTTTGATTTCACGTCTTCCAACTTGACATAATAATTGAGTAATTTTACCACGTGAAGAATAAAAAATAAGGAATGGAATTACTCTTTTTTCATCACTTCCATTCTTTAAAACCTAAAGTAATTTAGAGTAAATTTCGTAATTTACCTAAGGAATTATAACAAACTTTATCACAATAAGAATATAAAAGCATAGGATTATCTGAGAATAATAGTTTTCTTAAGACTTCTTCTGGTTGATTCTTACTAAACATAGAATTTACTTTTGAAGTGTTGAATGAATTTCTTCTTTTTTTGATCTGAGACCCAGAATGTACACAAGTTGAATGATTTTCAGAAATAATAGGATCATTTAGGAAATTAGAATTATAAAATTTGAGGCTTAAACGAGAGGACATGTCTCTAATATTCAAAACAGGAGATCTGCTTAAATTAAAGTTAGCCTTTATACCAAATAAAAGAAATTTTGAGGGGGGTAAACGCCACTAGAAAATTGACAATGTTCTCAGAGTTTTCTGCTATACCTATTCTAATAGATCAGAAGCGAAAGGTATAGAAGGTTATGAGTAGTAGACATTAAAAATAACTTAATTCTTTATTGAATGGGAAAAGAAATACTGAATAAAAACGAATCAATAAATGCCAGTTAACTCAAAGAATTGCGGTAATTGTATACAACCTATTTATAAAATGGTGCATGGTTGTTAATGAGCTTTCTTTTTTTATTATTCAAATAATTAATTTCATGGTTTAAATAGAGCATATGTTTAATAATTCAACCGTTGAAAATATTTTAAATATTTTTGGTTTTTTTTAGGTTTATCAGTTATTTATTTTCAAAAAAATTATAGTCTAAAACTTGGAGTTGAATCATGCTCCGTTAAAATATTTTGTGTAATTTAAAAATAGATTTGGCATTTTTATTCACTTATTTTTTGTCATTTTATGTTTTCATATCAAATTAACCCCATATTGAATTTTATCGTTTTTCTATTTATAAAGTTCGTTAAAATGAGTTAATTATATTTTGTTTATTTCTTTTAACGATGAATAAGAAATAAGTTGGTTATTTTGTAAATATTCTAAATTTAATTAATTACACTTGACTAAAAAAATGGTATAAAGTAGTTATATAGAATAAGTTCTAACAGACAGAAGAGTTGTTCATTAAATAATAATCAAATTATAATAAATAGATAAGATAAGGGATATGGAATTGAAACAAAGGATCAAAATAAGCAAGAACATACAAATACAATAGGTAAATTCATATTCTATTAAATTTATTTAATAAACATAAACATAAAAAGAGAATAATAACTGGTGTTGGAATATTTTTAATTAAAAGAGTATAACAAATTATATGAAGAATTGATTGAATGTTGTCTTAAAAATATATAAAAACTATACTTGTGTTGGTGAAAAATTTTCAATAAATTCTATAATTAGTTAATGAAATAAATAATAAGGAAATATACAATTCAATAATATTAGTGTGTTTAATTGAACAATTGAAGTATTATATGAAATTTGTAGTTATTTAGAAACTAGCATTAATATAAAGTGTATTAAGTGAGGTTTATAAGTAATGTTGTTAAGTGGTATTAAAACATATTAATTTTATTTTTATCAATTCATTTTTTTAATAAAACATGATAAATGCGTTTATATTGATTAAAGTATATAGATCAAATAAAAATATTTGATAACTTAAAAACCACCCAGTGAACTGTTGTGACGAGTATTATGTAAATAACAAACGACTCTTAAAAATATTAAAAAATATCACCTTACCAAGTTTATGATAAATTATTTGGGTTGGGACTATTGTTAATCAAAGTTATAAACAGATGAACCTATTAAAAAGAACTGTTTGTACAATTCATTCTTGTGTTTTAATAATGACTGATCTAATTAATTCAACTATACTATAAAAATTAATAAAAAAGTTAAACAAATTTGTAAATGATAATAAGTGTTATAATAAAGGATTAGTAGTTTATTCTTTAATACTTTAATATATGAAAAACTAATAATAAATTAATTGCTGATAAGTATGTTTAAAAAAATACATAAAAATATAAAGTACGTACATTTGAAAATATTCAACTTATTATCCTGATTTAATTATTAATATGTTTTTACCAAATAAATATAATGGTTTTAAAAACAAATTTATTTAGATAATAGTTATAATTCTTAAATTTCATTATTTCAAACGAATCAATATTCTGTATTTATTAATTCTTCATTCATCTAAATTGTCAAACAATTATATCATCATATGTTTTTTGATACTGAATTTGTTGATATTTCATTAATATCTTTAATCTAATATCAAAAAAAAGAAAAAGAATAATCACAAATAATTCTATTCCTATTGTCAAATTATTCGATAGATGTTAATCATTTATTATTATGTTTTGTTATATTATTTATTATTTAGTTTGTAATAATC
>NW_001915504.1:0-4042 GCF_000208925.1 Entamoeba histolytica HM-1:IMSS
TTTATTTCTCTTTATTTTATTAAACCAAATTGTTATTTTAAATTATTCTTTCTTCAATTAGAGAATTATCATCATTATTCCAATTATCATAATGAATAGATTTATTCTCATGTCTCTTGTTCCATTGCTTGGATTTGGTGGATAAAGACAAACGTCTTCAATACATCTATTGTTGATATAATCAAATTTATATCCTTCATCACAATATGCCAATACACATTTTGTACTCCATTCTCCATTATCTCCACATTCATATCCTCCATGTCCATGTTCGATATTAACTTCTTCATCACATTTTTCATCTCTTTTAACTAATCTTTTATTCTTTGGATTACATTTCGTTTTATTTATCTTATCGTTTGAGAATTGATAAATATTCACTCTTTCATCAATCATATCTGTTAAAAATTCTCTTGGAATTGTTTCATTGTAATTATAATTAAATCTGCATGTTTCTCTAACAGTTAATCCCAATTTATATCCATATTGTTTAAAAATATTATTTGAATCTATTTCAGTAATACTACGAATATTATTAGATGGTGATAATCCTACTTCAAATTCTTCATCTTTTCCATATGGATCACCATCAAATCCTACAATAATAGCTCCTCCCCATTCTTTTAATCCTTTTGTTACCAATGAACATGCTGAATAACAATATGAATCTGTATAAACTACTATTTCTGTCGGTTTTCTTGGATGTTTCATCGATTGCTTTATTTCAGGAACATCATTAAAAGAGATTGTTTGTAGTATTTTCATAAGACTAACTATTGATGGTTGTGTAACATTATGTTCAACATCTTCATATTTAATAGTTCTATGGTTTGTGTACCATTCTCCAAGTGTTTTTGGATTAATTTCATTTTCTCTGCTTTCACATGTTTCTGGGTCATACATATATAAAGCATATCCTTTTTTCATTATATCTTCTGTAAATTCTGATATTCTTGCTGAAAGTATATAATCAACATCATCATATGGTGATAATGCCTTTTCGATTGTTTGTGCAAGTTTCACCAAACCTCCTCCATTTTTTGGGAATATTACTTGAATTGGATAATCATTTGAATCAAACTTATCAAGACATTCAGTTAATTTATCCAAAAAATAGTACCCATTAGAAATAGCATCAAAAGTATTTACAATCAATGTATTTACTTTGTTACTTGTTGTTAAACAACATATTTCTTCGTTATATTCAGAACAATTAGGTTTATATTCATCATTTTCTTGTTTTATTCTTTTTCTTTCATTTCCTTCTTCAAAATCTTCTATTCTTATTCCACCTCTTATTCCTCTTCTTTTACTTCTTTCAAGTACTTCTTGGAATTTCTGATTCGTTGGATTAAATTTCATTATATTATAATTAACTGTTAGACTTTCTCCATTTTCCCATGTAATTGTTATTGGTGTATTTAAATATTCTTTTGTTAATGGTAAATTACTCAATGATCCAGATGTTATTGCTGATTTTGCTTTTGTAAATTGTGCATGTGGACATTTTAGTCCTAAATATTTCTTTCCAAATTCTCGAATAATATTAAATGGATCTTCTCCATTTATTGTTTTAACTGGTACATTCTGATTATTTACAATTTCTTCTGGTACATCAACATTAGTATTAAAAAGAGGAAGTTTATTTAGTGGATTTAAATACATTTTCTTATCATTATCAATATTTATTGTAAATGGAAGGAAATAAAAAATAAACAAGTTCTGAATTTGGTTTTTTAAGAGTATCATCTATATTAAACCCTAAATGAGAATCTCTTGTTGAAATAATAAGATTGTTTATTTCTGAGTAAAACTCATACAGACTTGTTGTTTTTGTATTTATTTTATCTAATTCTGAATCAATATCCACTTTCTCATAATAATTATTTGAAAATGATGGTTGTGGTGGATTTTTTAATATGTCTTTAAATACATATGCATTTAAATAATATTTCAATCCATCAATAATCTCAGTATTTTCATCCTCTGTTGTTTGAATGGATTCAATACATTCAAATGCACTATCAACAGTATCTAGTTCAATCAATTCAGTATATTCACTACACTGTTTTGATAAAGAAAGAGTAATAAATAGAAGTAATACAATATTCATATTTAATGATTATATCGTTCTAGTTTTATGTTTAAATATTCAATTATCCTTTCTTTCATTTACCTTATTTTATTATTTATTCATAACTTCTTCAATTTCTTTTTTCTTTTTTATTCTTTTTATGTTTATTTTTATTTAAACATCACTCATCATTCTTTTTTTCATGTTTTATTCTTATTTTTAATTAAACATCATTCGTTTTTGTCATATTTGTTTCCATTTTATAGTTATTTATTTTATTGTTTTTACCTTATTTCCTTTTCTTTATTTTCTTTATTTTATTATTTTACCCCTTTTTTATTTGTTTGATTCTTTATCTTTGTCTTTCTTTGTATGAAAATATTAATGATTTTCTTATTTCTTTTATATTTTATTCTTATTTCATATTCATTCGATGGTATTGTTAATTGCTTATAATTTGAATGACATTTTCATATTTATTTTACTTATTTAAATTCTTCATCAGTGATTATGATTAGAATTTATCAATATGAAAATAATAAACAACAATGAAAGAAATGAAGATGAAATAAATGACAATAAATAATAAAATAATAATCAAATGAATAAATACATGAAATATAAAACAATGATGAAATGGTTAATATTTAATATTTCATTTTATTATGAATTATTTTTCATTTTGAAATGATAAATAAATCATTAATAAATAATTGAAATAAAGAAGAAAAGAATATAGAAATAAAACAATTATTTGATTAATATAATCACACTTATTTATTAACAAGAAATGAAAATATAAAATAACATAATAAACATAAATTATAAAGATAAATTCAATTGAAATATAATTATTTTAATTTATACAATTATTTAACATTTCATTTATACAATATTTCAAATGATAATATATAAATAACAATAAAATGATGAAATTAAATATTTAAAATAAATGAATAATGTAAATAACAATTCAATAACATGATAAAAGAATAATAAAATAAAATCTAATTAATTTATATTTTTTATTTATCTTTATTATTATATTATTATTACTCTTTTATTTTCTTCCTATTCATTTTGTATATTTATTCTATTATTTTGTTTATATTCTTATAAAATTCTCTTTATTCTTTTATTTTTTTATTCTTCATTTCTTATTTTATTTCTAATTTTAATATTCAATTATTTTAAATTAATTTCCTTCACTTAAACAATGACACATTCATCATTATAGTATATCTTTTTCAATACCTCATTCTTTTTCAATTCATTCGGACATCCTCTAAAACATTCATATCCTATTTCACTAACACTTGTTGGTATATTAATTGCTGTTAATTTTGTACATCCAGAAAATAATTATTTACTATCACTTCAATATTTATTGGTGTATTGATTTGAAGAAAAACATTCATCAGATATTCCATAATTTTTCTGGTACTTTCTTTCCATATTTTCTATGTCTTTTACCTAAAAATATTTTGTTGTTTTATAGTTATTTCATCTTCTTTAAATAATGTTGAATGAAGAATTGGTATTCTTTCTAAATTATTCCAGTGATGTTTATTATTCTTTTATTTTATCATTACATAATCATAAAAATAGTGTTTTCTTTCGTTTTCAATTTTTAACGTGATTATATCGTCATTTTATCATTTGATATTAAAAGGCAACGAAAAAAAGCAAATAATTGAAAAAGAAGAGAATGAAAGATATAAAAGAATAAAAAGAAAGTAAAAAGTAGATGAAGATGAAGAAAGAATAAAAGTAGAAAGGAGAGAATATAAAAATAAAGAAGATAAAGTGTAATAAAACAAAAGAGATGATAAAAGAAGAAAAGAATGAAAAAAATAAAGGATGCAAATTTTATTGAAACAAATAAAAAAAACGCAAAATTTAATGATGCAAAATTTAATGATGCAAAATATTTAGCAACATTTTTATTGATGCAAAATATTTGAAATA
>NW_001915503.1:0-2225 GCF_000208925.1 Entamoeba histolytica HM-1:IMSS
TATATGTGATAATAACATAACACATATGAGTGAGTATATAATAAACATCATAATGGAGTTATACATATAAATAATAAACATAAAAAAGAGTAAAATATTTTTCATTAATAAAATAATATTAATTATTTTACATCATTAAATTAGACACTTTTATTGGATATTTCTAATTTTTACATTAAAAATACACTTTTTATTTCTTCTTTTATCATCTCTTTGGGATTTATTATTTTTATATTCTTCTTCTACTTTATTTTTATTCTTTTATATATTTTTATTCTTTTTATATTATTTGTTTTTCGTTGTTTTTCTATTTCTTTCTTCTATTATTTATCAATTTTATATTCATTTATTCTTTTTATTTCTTTTTTATTAATTCTTGAGTATTGTATATTTCTTTATTATTTCATTTGTGTATTATCAAAATATATGTTTTATTGATTTTATGTTGAATAAAATATTGAATAAATCAATATTTTCATTCTTAATTATTCATTCTTTATTCTGAAATGTTGTGTATATTTATTATATTAAATGAATATGATGAATGAATATCAATATTATTGTTTATTTGATTTTAAAAAATAATAAATGAATATGAAATAATGAAATAAAATAATGAAGACAATGAAATGATAATGAAATAGAATAATCTAATATTGAACAAATCAAATAAAGAATATATTGAATATATTATTAATGTTACTTTATTATTTGTTATTTCAATTATTAAATATTAATAAATTATTCATGAATATTTAATTGATATTTTACAATTTCATTTTCATTTTATTTAATAAATGAAATATAAATAATAAATGAATGAATAATAATGTAATATATGAAATAATAAAAAGAAAAGAAAGATAAATAATAAAGAAATATGATGTATTTAATATATAATATAATTTATTATCAAATATAATAATAATATCAAATGATGATTTATTTTTATTTCAAAATATTTTGCATCAATAAAAATGTTGCTAAATATTTCGCATCATTAATTTTTGCATCATTAAATTTTGCACTTTTTTTATTTGTTTCAATAAAATTTGCATCCTTTATTTTTTTTTCTTTCTTTTCTTCTTTTATCATCTCTTTTGTTTTATTACACTTTATCTTCTTTCTTTTTATATTCTCTCCTTTCTACTTTTATTCTTTCTTCATCATATTCTACTTCTTACTTTCTTTTTATTCTTTTATATCATTCATTCTCTTCTTTTTCAATTATTTGCTTTTTTTCGTTGCCGTTATTATTTGATTTTTCATTCGTTTTATTTTCAGAACTAGTATTTGTGGTATTATTTTGTTTATCATTTGAAGTTGTTTGTTGTTTTTCATTTGAATTATTCTTTGTATTATCTGAAGTTCCTGTTTCACTATTATTCTTTTCATCTTTGTCATTATTTGTTTTTGTATCTTTTTCATCTGGGGTTGTTTCATTTTTTGGTTTTACTTTTTCTTCTTTTTTTCCTTCTTCTCCTTTGTTGTTGTTTGTTGCTGGTTCACCATTTCCATCTGTTGTTGCACCTTTATTGTTTTGCTCTTTTCCTTGTTCATTAGTTGAGTCATTCGTTCCTTTGTCATGTTGTTCATCTTGCTTTTGTCCTTCTTCTCCTCCAGCTCCACTTGTTCCTGTTTCTTGTTCATTGTTACCATGAGTTGCTTCATTTTTGTCTCCTCCTTCAGTGGTGCTTGTTGATGCTTTTGGATTTTGTCCATCTGTGTTACTTGTTCCATCTGTTCCTTCTCCAGTTGTTGATTCTGTTTTTTGCTTTGTTTCACTTGGTGATTTTGTTTTACCTGTATTATCTTCTCCATTTGAATTGGGTTTATTTGTCTCTTTTCCTGTATTACTTGCTCCACTTTCTGCTCCTTGTCCTGTTGTTGAATCATGTTCTTGTCCTTTCTCTCCTGTCGTATTTGGTGTTACTGGTTTTTGTTCAGCTTGAGGTTGTGACACTGGATTTTTCTCTTGTCCTGTTGCACCTTTTGTGTTTTGTTCATTTGGTGATGGTGTATTTTCTTCTGTATTTTTATCTGTTTTACTTTTTGAGTTTGTTGTGTCTGTAGCTTGTCCTGATGGATTTGTTGATGTGGTTATTCCTCCTGTTCCAGTATTTATCGTTTGTGATGACACATCCTTTACACCTGTTGGTGTTTCTTCTGGTTCTTTTGTTACTTCACCTTTTAATTGTACTTTATGTAGATTAAACATTCTTTTG
>NW_001915503.1:2325-4053 GCF_000208925.1 Entamoeba histolytica HM-1:IMSS
GTGTATTATTTCTTTATTTCTTTCTTCTTGATGGTGAATACTCTCTGTTGCATTAGTAATTACAATAAACAATAGAAATATAAACATTGAATGAAATGTATGTAAGTTTTTCTCTTTAAATACTCTCTTCTTTTCATTATTATCTTTTATTTTTATTTTATAATGACTCAATTATTTCATTCTTCATTTCATCATATTGATGTATTGTTGTATTTTGAAATTTAACAATAAATAGAATGAAATGAAATATTAAATTAAAATTCAATTCATTTTTGTATTTTAATCAACAAAATTGAATAAACATTCAATTTAATAAATAAATCATAAACAATAATGAATGAAATGAATAATAATTTCAATTCATAATTCAAATCATTATTATTTTAAGAATATATTCATCATTTATTGTTTGTTCATTTTAATTTGTTTCTTATTCCGACTTTATCATAAAATGATTCAAATGAATAAAACAAGAATACGAATAAATAGTAATAACATGAACAAATATTTATTTAGTCTTATTAGAATTTATTATTTGATGAATATATTAATTATTATCAACATTTTTGTATTAAAACTCAAACACATAATTTGTTGATATTAATTTATTTGGTTTTGTGTTTCAAGTCAAATATGATAATGTAAATATAAAATGACACAGACTATAAAACAAAGTTATAAATATAACAATAAAATATATCCTCTTCTTGCAATTCCTGATTCGACATTTAACATTCCATATTTGATAGAAATGCATCTCTTAATATCTGATACTAATGGAAATGTCAACTTTCATACTCATCTTTTACTTTTATCTGCTTCACACCATGCTTGATGACAATAAATGGAATACACACTCACTCCAATAACTTCACAGTTGATTTCTTTCATCTGTCCTTCAAGTTCACTATATCCAATCATTTCTGTTGGATAAACAAATGTCAAATCAAAATTCTAAAATAATGATACAAATTAAAGAAGAAGAAACAATTAATATTGATAATACAAATGTCAATAGAAATTATGATAAAATTTAATTATGACATTTTTTCTTATTTGATGTTATATTTCATTTATCATTATTCTCTTCTATTTTATCGTTAGTTTCATTACTATTATTATTTTTCTTCGTTCTTTTGTTCTTTATTATTATCATTCTATATTCTTTAATATCATAACAACATTATTATTATTCATAAAATATATTCTATGTATTATTTCCATTTACTCTGTAAATATATTCATATCATATTCATCATTTATTTGTTGAAATGTATTTATAAATTAATATAACAACTATCGGGTACGAAAATTAGCAAAGAAAAAATGCATCTAAATAATTTGCAAAAAAGAAAAAAGATGCAAAAAAATTTGCATCCATAGAATATTCCACTTTATTATATTTTGCTCCTAAAATAAAAATAAATAAAAAATATGATAAATACAGAATATATAAATATTTATGTTTATATTTTATAATCACTTGTATTCATTTTGTATGAAATATTAATGAAATAGATGATTTGATGAATCATATTTAATTATTTTTATTCTTTTTATTCTTTTATTTATATGTTATTTATCTATCGTATTTTTATATTTATTTCTCTGTTTATATTATTTATCTATCATCTTCTTATTATCTATATATTATTATATTATTATATTCTTCTTATTTTATTATTTTTATGTTTATATTCTTTAGATTTTCTTATTGTTATTCTTTTA
>NW_001915502.1:0-4082 GCF_000208925.1 Entamoeba histolytica HM-1:IMSS
TTAAATAATTTATTCAATTATATTTATTTCTATTCTTTATCTTCTACTCTTGCTATTCTCTTTTCTTGTTTTTTATATTATCACTTTTATCTTCTATGAGTTGTTTATTTTCTTTATTACTTTCTTCAACTTCATTTTCAATTTATATCCCTTTTCATTGTAACATGTTTCGATTATGTGAATTCCATACACTCGGATCATGAACTCGAGGTAATAATTTAATTGGATAGTTGATCATGACATTTCTCTGTGGTATATCATGAAGCTTTCTTAATGTTTCCTTAAGTAATAAATACAAAAAACAACTTCAAACTACTTTTAATTTCTTCATTCATTTGATCACCACATTAATCATTTGAATGACCTTTTTATTTCGTATTACTTTTCTATTTAGATTCTACTCTTGGAAATAGTCATCTCATCAGATGCTTTTCATTATTATCCTTTCACATTACTTTGTTTATTTTCCTAATTACATGTTTTTGTTTTCTTTTTATATTTCTTTATTCATCTCCTCTATCTGTTTGATAGTGTCTCTTAACTTTCTCTTGCTTATTTCTTTCTATTTTATATTCCCTGTTTTGTACTTCTTCATTTCTACTTTCACTTCTTTTAATTACTAGCTTCTTCTTTCTTAATTAAGTCTTTCATCTCTTACTTTATACTTAGTGTATTCATATATGTATTATGATTTCTTGTTTGAAGTTCTGTTCTTTTTTTCTTTAAATATCTTCTTTCCTTTCTTATCAAATTTTATTTATAACAAAATTGTGTTTCTTGGGATTATTTCAGTCTTTTAATATTTTAAATTTGGTAAACAAAAATATGAAATGCCTACTACCAAAAATCTTTCAAAATTAGTTTGGTATATTCTAAAATTATCATAAACCATTGAACAAAATACTTATTCTTTTGTTTCTATTTCATCATTCTTACTCTTTTATTAATTATTCCTATATTCTATTATTAATTTGTGTTTATCAAGAAGAATAAAAAAAGACCAAAATAAAATAATCAATTCAATTATTTTCAATTTAATTCTTTGATTGAACATAATAAAAATGTATAGTATTACTTTTATTTTAGTACTTCATACTAACATATTAATATTCGAATATATTTATAATTATACTTTAATTATGTTTTGATTTCTTTTAATAAATACAAACTACCATTAAAAATTATCAATAATCATTATACAAGAATTGTCATTTCTTACATTTTGTTATTTGAATTAGATCAAATAACAAATAAAAAATGAACAAAATACAAAGAATAAATACATAATGAAAGAAGAAAATAAAAGTAGACAAGATTAATACTAAGTGATAATAAATGGATGAATATAAAAAGAAGAATAAGAGTTAATGTGATATTAAATAGAGAATAAATAGAGATGAATAAGAAAAAAAATAAAGAAGAAAAGAAAATAAAAATTCATAGAAGAACAACAATAAATAAATAAAGAAGAAATAATAATAAATTAAAAAATAAATTGTTATAAATGAATCATATAAATGATATTAATATCAATTATTCTCTTATACTTCACTTATTTTATTCATATTTTATATATTTACATATGATTAATCAAATATTTAATTCATCAAATAGTTTTATATTGTAATTATTTCATAATTATTTATATTCATTTTTAATTTGTTGTTTCATTATTTCAATAATGATAAATCAACATATAATTAATATAAATATGATTATAAATGTTGTTATTCATTTAATTAATAACCATTCTAACAATTTGTATGATAATATTTGTGTTAAAATGTTGTGTTTTCATATTATTTATTCATTCATAATATATTCATGACATTTTCTATTTCTTATGAATTTATTAATTCATTTTCTTTTATTTTCTTTTAATATCAATGTTTATTCTTTTATCGTGTCATTTTTGATAATATTGATTATTCATTCATCTCAAATGGATATGAATTAATTCAATTTTATAATAACATTAAACATGAATGAAATATAGGAAATATTTTATAGACATATGAATAAAAGATAAAGAAGAATATGAAAGGAAAAGAAAAAAAAAGAAACACAATAATTAGAAGAAGAACAAATGAATAACAAAAGCAAAAAAACATAAACACCACCTGATGTTCCATCAAGATTATTGTGATTATCAGAAATATCATCAGAACTAACAACAGTTTTATCATGTGAAATATCAGAAGTAGTTGTATTTTTATTATCTTGTTTTTCATTTTGTTGTGGATGATTTTGTTGTTGTTCTTTTGGTGGTTCATCTTTTTGTTGTGTGTCTTTATTTCCTTTTGGTTGTTGAGTTGAAGTTGATGGACTTATTTGTGTTGGGTTGTTTGTTGTTTGAGTTGGTGACGTTTCTTCACTTGGTTTTGCTGATGAATTTGGTTGACTTGGTGGTTGTTGAGGTTGTCCTTTTGAGTCTTCTTTTTGTGGTTTTTGTTCATTTGATTTTTCTGTTTTTTGTCCATTTCCTGATGGTGTTGAGACTGATGAAGGTTGGTTTTGTTGTTGTGGTGATGCAGGTGATGTACTTGATGGTTGTGATGTTGTTTCTGTAGAGTGTGTTGCTTCATTTCCTGATGCTGGGTGTGTTGTTGTTGGTGTTTGTGCACTTGTTTCTGTAGCTTGTGGTTTTTCTGATTTTTCTGATTTTGATGGTGTTTGTGTAGTATCTCCTTGGGTTGTTACTGAACCTCCTTCTGTTGGTGCTGTTCCAGATTTAGGTGTTGATACTCCCGGAGTTACAATCTCAGAATGAGTTGTTGATGAACCTCCTTCTGGTGTATCTCCTGATACTTGTTTGGATTGTGGTGCTGATACTCCTGATTGTGGTGAATTTCCTTCTACTTTTGCTGGTGGTTCATTTCCTTTTGGTGATGTTGATGCTGGATTTTCTGCTGGTGCTAATCCTGACTGTGCTGGACTATTACCTTCTTGTGTTGTTACTGCACTTCCAGTTGGTGTTGATATTCCTGATGCTTGTGATGCAGATTGTGAATTTGCTGGTGCTGGTTCTGTTAGTGTTTCAGCTATCAAATGTATATTATTATGAATATTTTGAATGGTATTAGTCAACCGATTATATGTTTGATTTTGTGTATTTTCATCATCATGATATTTATTCTCATGTTTATGTTGTGTAGTTCTTGTTGAATCAACCATGTTATCTTCACGTTTATTATCATCTTTATTTCCTTGTTCATTGTATTGTTCAGTCTCCAATCCTTTACTAATTACAACAATTAATATCAATAGAATCATTGTTTATTTCTATTTAGTTCTTCTCTTTAAATATATCACACTAACATACTTCAATTTCTTTATTGTCCATTCATTATTTGAATTTGAATTGAAATTTATTTGCCTTCTTTGTATTTTTGTATTTATATTATCATTGTATATCATTCATTCATGACTTGATGAAATGTTAAAATGTCATAATTCTTTCATCCAACTCTAAAAATATTCTATTCTTATTGTGTATTTTTATTTCAAACAAACAAAATATTATGATTGGTTAAACTTATTATTTTATTATCAGATTCATATTTCTTATTCTTATATTTCTGATTTGATGATAATCTTATTTATAATACAATGAATTTGTATGATTCTGATTGAAAACAATACTAAATAATATATTAAAACATCTGTATTAATTTATATTCAATTATCAAATCATCAATAACTAAAACACAAATGTTATTCATGAATTATCAGAATTGAAAATTAAAATAATCTTAATTCAATATATATTTTGTACAACAAATCTAACTGAATAATGAATATATTAATGATTATTTATATACACAACTTATTTTCTATTTGTGTATTACCAAATTATTTCAATTATATTTAATGTTATAATGTATCAATATTTTGATACAATCATATATTCATTTCAAAATATTTATGAATATTATATTACAAGTATTTCATATATTTATTGTTATTTTTAAAATGAATAAAACAACAATATCGATAAATATGACAATGAAATATGAAATAAGAGTAATACAATAATATTTTATGAATGATAATACAAAATAACATAGTAATGTAAAGAAGAA
>NW_001915501.1:0-4109 GCF_000208925.1 Entamoeba histolytica HM-1:IMSS
AAAAAAAGGAAAAAAAGATAGGGGGAATGATTATTATCTCAACATTCACAAGCATTTGTGGAGTGGTAAGTAAATATGCAGGAATGGTAATGACTGATATGTTTGAAAACATACCAAAATTGAAACATATTAATATTCCAGTTGAAGTAATTTTTGTACAAGAAGATGAGTTGATAGGAGTTGATGAGTCAGTAGAAATCTACAACTCAATTCCAGAGGAGATGAGGTATGGATATGATATAATCAATGGATGTAAACATAATGACATTCTTGAAAATGATGAATTAATTAAAGTAATCAAAAGATTTCTAGAAAAACTTTGAGAAATATTTAATTTACCCATAACAAAACAGAAAGTGTAAAACACGAAAATAACAATAAGAAGAAAGTTAAAAACAACACAAAAACTAATGTTGGTATTAAAAGATAGATAGAAATAAAAAATATATGAAAAGAACACTTGATAAATACACAGGGATGATTGTATCAAGATATTTTGAAAGTATTAATGACTTTATTAACTTTGAAATGACATGCAAAAAGTATGAAGGGAATATGGAAAGATTTCATTTCAATCCAATTCCAATTAACACTACAACAAGAAAATACTTTCCTAACATTGAAACAATTCATTTAAGAAGAGAAAATGAAGAAAAAAATAGAAGGAGGGAAAATCAATAAGAAAGTTATATGGTATAAACAGACATATAGCGATGCAATTGAAGAAATAAAGAAAGGAAATGAATGTAAGAATATTTGTTATACAAAAGAAGATAGAAAGAAATATGGAAATAATGTTCCTGAGAATGTTAATAGATTAGAAAATGAATGTTATAGTCATTGTATTGATTTAGAAACAATAATAATTCCATCAAATATAAAATCAATTGGATATAAATGTTTTTGTGGGTGTACTTCATTAAAATCAATTAATATTCCACAAAATGTAACATTAATTGGTGATAAATGTTTTTCACATTGTATTTCTCTTACATCAATTTCCATTCCACAACATACTAAAATGATAGATTGGATGTGTTTTTATGGATGTGATAAATTAACACAAATAACATTCACATCGTCTGTTTAATTATAAACATTTATATTTATTAAATCTATTTCATCTCATTCTATATTGACCTTTCTAATTTCCAATTTGATTTTACTATCATAGTATAAAGAATGATAACTTAAATTTCAATAGATTATGATTTTTTATTTTGTTGTATTTATTTGAGATTGTTTCATTCTCTTTCTTGATTTTCTTATTTATGAATTTCTTCTTTATCTTTATATTTATTTCTATAATTTCATCATTATTTCATTCAATATTTCTATATTTTTATTTATTATATTTTCTCATTATTTCCATTTGTTTAATAATTCACTCTTTCTTTAGTTTTTAATTGTTTCTTTATTATGTATTATATTTGTTGTTATTCTTTTTATTCTATTTTATCTTGAATATTTCTATTCATTTCTATTTAAGTAATAAATACCATACTTCTCCTTTTATTATTTTAGTTTATCATATCTTTTCTTTTCTTATTTTATCTATCTTCTTCATAAATATTTCTTTGTTTTATGAATTATTTCTTTTTTCAATATATTGAATTTTTCTTTATGTTATATTCTTCTTTGATTTTATCATTTCCTTCCATTTTTTATTTGTATTAAATATTAATTTCATTTGATTTTGTTCTTTTTGTTATTCATCATTGATACACATATTTTGTATTTTATTTGAGTTGTATTTATTCATCTCTTCTTTCTTTTTCTTTTTTTATACATTCTTATTTTATTTGATATTCTTTTTGTTATTTTATCATTACAAAAACTCCTCTATTCTTATTATTGTTTTCTTATTTCATACAATTTGTTTATATTCATTTTGTATATTCTTCTTCATTTGATTTTTAATTTCTTGTCATTTGGGTAAATCTCTATAAAACCTTCATCATTTAAATTTTCTTTATCAATAAAAACATGTTCTTTCATTGTAATTTAATATTCTATCTAGTGACACTCATCATCAAATCAATCAAAGTGTATTTAACACATCTGAACAACTTGACAGTTGTATTGTGTTATTGTCTTTTCTAATTTTCTTTAAATCATCATGTTTATCACAATGAACAGACAAAAGATAATATTTTCGTTTTTATCATCATGAATGAAAAGACTTTTAACATCTGAAACCTCTTTCATATCAAATACAATTTCATGTTCAGTAGTTTTGTATTGAATTTTGTGATTATCTAAACATACACTTCTGATTTATTCATTTTTGTAGTTAAAATATTAGATTTTGTAATGAGTTTGTGTATTAATAACATCTAATACTTTCTTAAACAATACAAATTAATTCTATCATTATGAAATAAAGATGATTCATGTTGGTATAATATTGTTTTTAACTATGAAACACAGACATTGTTTATTATCAATTATTACAGAATATATTCAATGAAATAAATTAACCACAATTGAATTTAGTTTAAAATGAATGAATTGATTAACGTCTCATTGTTTATTTTATTTCATAACATACAAACAAATCATAGTTTCATTGTTATTGAATTAATGTCAATGAATCTTATAAATAAAATCAAATAATACATAAATAAGAAAATGAAATGGAAATAATAAACAGAAATTATGAAATAAACATTAAACAATAATGTTGTGAAATGAACTTATTCTTTTTATTTAAATTCTTGAAATTCCTTTTTCTCTTCTTTCTAAAAAATGAATTGAATATTTTACTATTTTCTATAATATCCTTTCTATTATTTTATTATCCACAAAATATTCACAATTTTGATTATTAGATTGATTTGATGTTTCATTTTTTGAATATTTCATTTATTCTCATTCTATCATTGTGGTGTTTATAACATTTAATTCATCTATTCTTGTGATGGTTGACTCTTCAAAATGAAAAGACAGTGCATTAAAAGAAACATTGACTTGAATTAGAAGAGAATGGGTAGAATGAGAAATGAGATGTTTAAGTTGTTTACAAAGGTTGAAAGAGTAAAAACAGTTGACCAAGAATATCAGATGATTAGAGAAAAATCCATTGAATCAGAAAAGAAGTTATTCTCAACATTACAAACAATTATCAAACTCAAAAACACACTTCATGAAGCTGCTTTACTTCAAGTTGAAATTTCATACTCATTATGTGAAATGACACTAAACAACCTCAAAGCAACACAACTGACTAACTCCATTTTGAATGCATCACAGGATATTCTGAATCAACAAAACTATTTCAATTCATTCATCAAAGATAATGTAGAAATCCCTCTCCATTCATTTCTTAATCAATTCAGAATATTAAGTAGAAGAGACTGTGAGTTGGAAGAAAGAAGAAAAAAAATGGATAAAATAAAACAACAAGTAAGAAGAAAAAGAAAAAGAAATTAGCATGTTCTTCTTTAATTTCCATCAACAAGAAATATCAACAAAGTAAAGAAGAATATTTAGAAATGAGAAATGAATTAAAGAATGATAGAAATATTCTCCTTAAAACAATTTCAGAGATAGCAGAAAGTATTGGTCAAGTATTTATTAGAGAAGGATGGGGTTGTCTCACAATGAACAGTAAAATTTGGGAGAGAGTAAGTCAATATCATTGGAAAGATGAAGAAAAGAACATTTTAGAACTGACTAATGTCATCACCAATTCAGTCAAAACACACTCTGTTCAAAACACCACCAGAAAACCAACGAATGTATTTCATGGAAGAGTTGTTTATAGTTACAACCCACAAAATGAATCTGAATTGAAATTAGAAAAAGGAGAATGGATCACAGTTATTTCTACTGATGGAGAATGGTGGGAAGGAGAAAGTAAAGGGAAAATAGGAATATTTCCATCTCATTATGTTGAAAGAGATGTTAAAATCAACTAAGAAATTGTTTGTGCAATAGTTTATTCAAAATCAAATGACTAATTATTTATACAATGAAATGTTGTGTTTTTAACATGACTATGATAGAACAAATATGAATAAATGAGTATAGATATGATGTTCATATGAAAATACACAATACACAATGTTAGAATGATTATTTCATAACTAAAATAATAACACAAAAAC
>NW_001915500.1:0-4115 GCF_000208925.1 Entamoeba histolytica HM-1:IMSS
ATAAATTTATCGATAATTTAACATGACAATTTGTTTTTGTTTATGAGTTTGAAATACAAACATCATTAAATAAAAATAAATTTGTAATGTTATGATTGAATAAAAACAATTAAATAATTTTACATATTTTTGAAATATATTTATTGTTATTATTTTTAATTTCCATTAAACAATTATTTTTTATTTTATTTAGTCACAATAATTATATTTTTATTCATAGATTATTAATTAGAATGGATGGTGATAATATTGTTAAATAATCAAAATAAAAGAATGAAATATGAATAAATTATTTATTATTTCATCTTCATTAAACAAAAAGAAATATTAACAATATTGATATTTTAATATTTAAATAATTGATTATTTAAATATTGATTATTTCTTTTATTATGTTATTTAATATAATTTTATTTTAATTTCGTTTATTCATTGTGTGTTTATAATAATTATTTCATTTCTTTTCTCTTTTATTTCTTATTCTTATTTTATTATCGTATTTTTATTTATCATTTATTATTTTTATTAAATTAATTTGATTGAAATAATGTTGAGAAAACATGAAAATTAAAATCACATAACAGATGAAATAATAACAATAAAACAGAATTGAATTTTCTTCTTTTCTATATTTTTTTTTTGTTAATTTAAAAAAAATACTAAAAATAAAATAAACTAATTATAGAAAATAACAATATTATAATTTTATTATTATTATATTATTAATATTATTATATATTTATTGTTATTGTAAAAAAAATAAAAATGAATGATGTTTGTTTAAAGTAAACTGATGTTAAAATAATGATTGACATGATGTTAATAACGTGGATTAACTATTTAAACATCCATATTTTGAACTTATAAACATCAAATTAAATTAAAATGGAAGAGTTAATAAACAAGAATAATAAATTAATTAAAGAAGTAGTAGAAACACTTCCAAACATTCAACAATCAATTGATGATACTACTAAGAATTATCAATATTATATAGGAAGTATTAAAAATGAAGTATTTGAAATAAAAGATAATGAAACATATTCAGAAGCTATTAAAAGAGGAGAAGGAATATTTGATAGGATTGATGAAACAGAAAGAAGAAGAAAAATAGTGATAGAAAAAAGTCAAGAAACAATCAACCAAATAGAAATAATGAAGAAACAAATGTCAAGAATCATAGAAGAATGTAATAATGATGAAGAAACACTAAGTAAAACACGGAATGAATTAATAGATAAAATCATTTCAATTGAAGAAATGATAATGAAAGACAAACTATTCAGAAAACCAGAAGATAGAGATACAATCACAGCAGAATTTAATAAGAAGAAAGAAGAATGGCAAACATATTACAGTGATTATTTAGAAAGAAAGACGAGAGAAGAAGAAGAAAGAAGAAAAGAAGAGGAAGAGAGAAGACAACAGCAAGAAGAAGAAGAGAGAAGACAACAAGAAGAAGAAGAAGAGAGAAGAAGACAAGAAGAAGAAGAGGAAAGAAAAAGACAAGAAGAAGAAGAGGAAAGAAAAAGACAAGAGGAAGAAGAGGAAAGAAAGAAACAAGAGCAAGAGAGAAAGATACAAGAACTAGAGAAGAAGATACAAGAACACGAGAGGAAGATAGAAGAGCAGGAGAGAAAGACAACTGAGCAGGAGAAGAAGATACAACAACTAGAGAAATTAAGAATAATAAAAGAAGAGAGAAAAGAAGAAGAGAGATTGCAAGTAATGAAAGGAATGAGCACAATTGAAGAAATGTTACAAATAGAAGAATGGACAAATAGAAAAGTAGGAAATATACTATTTGATTCAGATATTGATAATTGGAATAAAGATACATCAGTATTTTATCAAAGAATATGGAATAAAAAACATATAATAATTATTATTGAAGATGAAGATGGAAATAAATTTGGAGGATATGTTAATTCTAAAATTGATAAAGTTGGTGAATGGATAAATGATTCAAAATCATTTGTATTTTCATTAGAATCAAATGGAAGGATGGAAAGAATGATGAAATTTGATATTAAAGATCCACGATATGCATTTATATTACATAATCAATCAGATGATTGTTTGTTTATATTTGGATATTTTGGATATGGTGATTTTGGTGTTTTTAAAGAAAATGATAAAACAGAATCATATTGTAGTCAATATTCATTTGAATATGAAGGAATATCAAATGCACTTTGTGGAAAACAATATCCAGAACGTTTCACACCAAAACGAATCATAGTAATTGAAATGAAATGATTCAATCTTGATTAATTGAAAATGAAATAAAAAAGAATAAAAAACAAATCAATGAAGAATATGAACAGCCATTTCGTTCATCTGCCAATGAATGAAATGGTGAAATAAAAATTGACATAATTCAATGTTGATTTATTTTATTTCATTTAATGAAATTTTCACACCCAATGAGGGTGTTTTTATTAAATAAGAAAAGAAATAATAATAAAATAGAAATAAAATGAATAAATAAACAAATTATTTGTATCATTTCATTGAATTAATTCATTATAAATCAAATGAATAAGATAATAGAAATAAGAATAAGAAATAAATAAATAAATGATAAAATACATCAACATATTTATGTTATTATTTCTTATTATTTATTCATTCTTATTTTATATTTAAACAATAATAAACAAAACATAATAAGAAAGATAAATAAGAATAACACAACATAAAATAAGAATAAGAATAAAATATACAACAAACATGAATAAACAAGAAATGACAAATGATAAAAGAAGAACTAAATAAAATAACAACAAGAATAAAGAAAATAGAAATAAATAGAATAAATTAAGTGATGTTTATAAAAGAGGAATTGACAAAAAGAAGAAATGAATGATGTTTATAAAAGATAAAAATAAAATAATAAATATAAAATCAAAACTAAAATAACATAATAATATAATAACAATATCATTGATTTTATCTTATTTCATTCTTATTTTATTTATCTTCTTTCATTATTTTTATTCTTCTATTTTATTAAATGAAAATGAATGAGAAATGAAGAATGAAAATCAGAAACAACATAAACATTAATAGAAAATCAAATAATGAAATATCAAATAATAATGATTATGATGAATTAATTTAATAAGAAATATAATAAATAATAATAGAAAGAATGAAATAAAATAATATGAAATAATAAGAAAATAAAAAGATATAAATGATGATATTAATAATAAATGAAATTATATATAACAATATAATGATAATGAAATATTCAATCATAAAATAATAAATAAATGATAATTCAATGAGAATAATTAAAGTGATGAAATTAAATAAAAATAAAATCAATTCAATTAAAATAAAAGAATGAATAGAAAAACAACATTCTCATAAATTAAAAACTAAATAATAAATGAAGAATAAACAATATTAAAATATAAAGATATGATTATTCTCATATGAATAAAGAAAAATAGAAAATAAATAATATTAATTATTTATCTTTGTTTTTTATTTATTGATTGTTGTTATTATATTTAATATTACTTTGTTTTCTCAACATTATTTCAATCAAATTAATTTAATAAAAATAATAAATGATAAATAAAAATACGATAATAAAATAAGAATAAGAAATAAAAGAGAAAAGAAATGAAATAATTATTATAAACACACAATGAATAAACGAAATTAAAATAAAATTATATTAAATAACATAATAAAAGAAATAATCAATATTTAAATAATCAATTATTTAAATATTAAAATATCAATATTGTTAATATTTCTTTTTGTTTAATGAAGATGAAATAATAAATAATTTATTCATATTTCATTCTTTTATTTTGATTATTTAACAATATTATCACCATCCATTCTAATTAATAATCTATGAATAAAAATATAATTATTGTGACTAAATAAAATAAAAAATAATTGTTTAATGGAAATTAAAAATAATAACAATAAATATATTTCAAAAATATGTAAAATTATTTAATTGTTTTTATTCAATCATAACATTACAAATTTATTTTTATTTAATGATGTTTGTATTTCAAACTCATAAACAAAAACAAATTGTCATGTTAAATTATCGATAAATTTATTCATTTATTTTTAAATATTTT
>NW_001915499.1:0-4124 GCF_000208925.1 Entamoeba histolytica HM-1:IMSS
AAACCTAATTTGACAATCATTTATCATTTAATTATTTGATAGTGTAAATATCAACTGACTTATCTTTTATTTTATTGAAAATTTATCTACAAAAAAAAAAACAAAGTGAAGTTGATGTGGTGAATTAGCAAATATTTATATTGTGTATTTAATTACTTTCTTTTGAAGAAAAATTAAATTATATTCTAATTAATTAGTGTAAAAAACAAAAGGATAAATAGGAACGTACTATGTGGTTATAATAATACTTTTATTCGAGTTACAAACATTTTCTCCAATGAAAATAACTATTATCCAATAGAAATGTCTGTGTTTGATATTGGTTTAAATACTTGAAAATATATATATGTTTTAAATAATTCAAAATAAAATATTGTTTGTTTAAAATACATTAAACATATGTTAATATTGTAGTTTATAATTATTAATAAAAATGAAACACGTAGAACATATAATACTAGCATAAAATATAGAATCTACTCATAAAAATATCAACTTTATTGATACATTCATTTTTTTGATAAATTGAACTGATATAATTTTTTGAAATAAAAATATTTATAACATCGTTTTTCAATAAACTTATTCTCATTATTTTATTAAAATCTTATTCGTAAATATATTATGAATATTTTAATAAATAATTGTTGTATTAATGCATAAATTTTATGTTTTTACAATTCTAATGCAAAAATAGTGTATAATTTGCGCAATTAAATAATAGCTAAAATAATAGTGAATATGTGTATTTAATAATTGCATTGGAATTATTTATTCATATTCAAAATGAATAACTTATTTTTATTAATATTGTTTTTGTTAATTATGTTATTTTAAAAATAGTTTAATATCAGTCATCATTTTTATTAGATTATTCATTTATTTATATTTGATTCGATATTATAATGATATGATGATTATTTATAATTATTTTTATTTCATTCATATTCATTTTATTTGTTGTACTTATTGCATTTATTATTTGTTGTATTTTAATTGTGTTTATTATTATTTCATATCTATTTATTCTTCTTTTTATTCGGTTATGAATTTAAGTTATTTATATATGAAATTCAATTTATAATGATTGTGTTCATTTAATATTGATTGTTGATGTTATTTTATCATTTTTAAATTTATAACATATTGAATTATCATAAATTGAAAATAATGTATATTTATTTAGTTAATAAGAAATGAAATATTATTTGTATATTTATATTTCATCTTTATTCTTGTTATTATATTATTCTTTCTATTATTTGTAGAATTTATCATTGTACATTCATTATATTATTGATTATTTATCATTTCTCTTCTTTTTAAAATATCATTCAAAATCTTTTCACAAACAAAAAGTTAAATAATTATGAATAAGAAATACCCATATATCAGTCAATTGATATAAATAATCAACTCAATAATATTAATATGATTAAAATAAAATAAAATAATTATTAAATTTAATGAATGATAATATATAATGATGTTTTATTCTTCATTTAATTACTTAAATAAAATGATAAAAATGCAAATACAATAAAAATAGAGAATGAATAACTATTGTTAAATACAAATGGATAATATTGAGTACAAATTATTACAATTTAACTATTATTAAGTAAATATTATAATAATATTTTATTTGGATGTTTGTAAAGACTATATGGATATTTCATGAGTTGGATAGGAGAATGTAAACTAACAACAGAAATTAAAGGATGTAAAGGAGAAATAGATAAAGAATATGGATGTAGAGAATGTTCAGAAGGATATTATTTAATAAATAAAGAATGTTCAAAATGTAAAGAGAATTGTACAAGATGTTCAATAAAGAATGAATGTAATAGTTGTGAAGATGAATATATATTAAAAAATAAAGAATGTATCTACTATTTAGATATTAATAAATGTAAAGAAGCAAAGAAGAATAAATGTTCAAAATGTTCATTTTGGTATGGAACGAATGAAGAAGGAAATGAATGTAATAAAGAAGTAATATAGTGGATGATAATGATAATCATCATTATTATAATTATTATCATTATTATAACAATTGTAATAATAATAATGATGGTTAATTACATAATGAAGAGAAAAGAAAAGAAAGAACGAGAGAAAACAACAACAATATTCAAAATAACACAATCAAATATCAAATTCATACCACTTGGAGATGGAATATTAACAAGTAAGAAAGAAATTGAACTTCAAGAAGGAGAAGAAATTAAAGTGAATGAAGAAATACGAGAATTAATTTGTATTGGAAATGATAAAAAAGAGAAGATGAAGATACAAATAAGTAGTAAAGAAGAAAATGAGAAATATTCAATTAGAACAAACCCAAATGTCATTACAATTGAAGGAGGATATGCATGTGAATTTGAATTATTCATTACAATCAAATGTACAACTAAAATCAAAGATAAAATAATGATAATTAGTAAAACACTTAATAAAGCACAAGAAGAAACAATCAAAAGTATTTCTATTGAAGGAGAAACAGAAATATCAACACGACTTGATCCTGATGAAATAAAAGAAGAAAAGAAAATAGGAGAAGGATCATTTGGAGTTGTTTATGTTGGAGAATTTAGAGGAAATAAAGTAGCAATTAAGAAAATAAAACAAGTTGAAGAAAATGAAGATAAAAAGAAAGAATTTGAGAAAGAAGTAGCAATGTTAGATAAATTTCGAAATGAATATATTATTCATTTTTATGGAGCAGTATTTATTCCTAATAAAATATGTATGGTAACAGAATTTGCAAAATATGGATCAATACAAGATATAATGAATAAAAGAAACATCACAGAAATATCAAAGAAAATAAGAATCAAATTTATGATAGATGGAGCAAAAGGAATTTCATATCTTCATTCAAATGGAATATTACATCGAGATATTAAACCCGATAATTTCCTTGTTGTATCACTTGATGATAACATTGAAGTTAATCGTAAACTAACGGATTTTGGAAGTGCAAGTGAATAGAAATACCAAAACACATAACTCTAAAAATATTAAATCAAGAGTATTACAAAATTCAATCAGATATATATTCATTTTCAGTCACAATGTTACAAACCATTACATGGCAAGATCCATTTCCTAAAACATTATACCCACATCCATGGGATATTGCAGATACAATCACAACAGGTAAACGACCAGTCATAATACAAGAAGTAGAAGAATATATTAAAGATGTTATTGAAAAGTCATGGCAACAAGAACCAAAAGAAAGAATAACGATAGATGAAATTGTAAGAATGTTAGAAAAAATTAAAAGTAAAGAATAAATTAAAATACTCTTTATTTTGATGTTTTATTATAAACTTTAAAATGAATATATTTTGACAACAACTAAATGATCAATTATCAACACTCTGAGGAGATGTAACGATCTTTGTAGATTGGGTTCTATTAATATCAAAACTTTGTCTAGTTAAAGGAACTTCTTGTTGATTTGGTTCTCTAGAAAGATCTAAACTTTTTCTGAATATTTCTAAATCACCATCACTATCTGTGTTGTACTTTTCTTCATTCATAATAAGTGGTGTTTCTGTTCTATCAAGATTGAGTGTTGTATTGTTCTTTAAACCTTCATGAATAGCAACAGAAATTTGGTGAAGATCATTACTGACTTGGTTTTTCAAATTATCTTCTGTGGACCGTTTGTCAAATTCCTCTCTTAACAAGTTAAGATGTCTTGACTCTTCAAACAAACAATATTTATAATCAATGCTTCTGAGATTTTTTTTAAGTAATGTATTTAAAGCAACTATCTCTCCCATAATTTTGTTAAGTAACTTCTTTAGATCAAGAGCATTGAATTGTGAAGGGCTAGTCACTGGAGCTGGAGTATTAAGTTGTTTATTTCTACTAAAAATAGTGAATTTTTGTGGGGTTGCAGAAACATTTTGTGCTGTTGATTTACTTTGTTCTAGAACTTGAAGATAATAAGCTACTCTATTTCTGACAATAATAGTTAATGCATTTCTTATATCAGTACATTGTGCTTTCATTAAGTCTTCAATTCCATCAAGAATTCTTCCAGAAATAATAACATTTGGTGAAAGGTAATGATGAAGATAAGGTGTTATTAATGAAAGTAATAATAA
>NW_001915498.1:0-4126 GCF_000208925.1 Entamoeba histolytica HM-1:IMSS
ACATTAATTCTTTAATTGAAGAAAGAATAATTTAAAAAGTATTTTTTGTTTAATAAAATAACAATGAATAAAGGAGGAAATAACGAACAAATAAATAAAAATTAACTGAATGACAATTTGTATGATAGAAATAATATTTTCATATTTCATATATTATATTTGTTTGAAATGAAATAAAAAAGAATAAAACATAATTTTAATTAACCATATATTCAAAATAAATAATACAAAATGTGTGAAAATAATTATAATTATAGTTCATTATTTCATTGTTATTTATTTCAATTTATAGAAAATATAAACATTAAAAACATTAAAATAAAATCAAATTATCATTTTGATCAATATTCTTCATTTCCTTCATTATAATTTAGTACTTTCTCTATTTCATATATTTTATGATTAGATTTACGTTCAGAATTAGTTCGTGGATTAACAACATATCTATTATCTTCTGTAACAATAATTCCTAAATATTCATTAATATCAATCTCATCAAATAACCACTCTCTTTGCAATTCTATGTTAAGTTTGAGTAAGTTGATAAAATCATTTGATAATTCTTGAACTTTTTCTAACACACTTAATTGTTCTTTAAATGATTCAATTTCGTATGTTAATTTTTGTGCCTCAACAAAATTATTAAATGACGAATGTAATTTATCTAATTGTTCTGGAGTAGGTTTGATAACTTTTAATGCTATTCCAAGTGATGTATTATTTAATGCAAGTGAATGTAATGAATTAATTTGTTTGTTTGTATTAGATGATTGAATTATTTCTTTATTTTCTTTACTATTAGTTTCAGTTTTTGGTGGATTAGTATTCTCTTTTTTAACATCTTTTTGTTCTTCATTTGAATTTGTATTTTCTTTACTATTTGTTTCAATTTTTGGTGGATTAGTATTTTCTTTTTTATTAAATTGCTGTATTAATGAACCAATATTATAAATTGAAACAGCAATATCTGATATATCTTCTACTTTCTGTATGATTACTTTTCCAACTTCAGTTGCTGCATTTCCCAATAACTTTTCTCTTTCTTCTTTTTTTTCATTAATTTCTTTTTTCAGTTTATCTATTGAATCTTGAATGTTATCTAGGTTTAAACTCTGTGCTGTTTCTATAATCTTTTCAATTGGAATTTCACTGAATGAATATTTGTTTGTAAGAATCTGTACTTCTGCATCTAACCTTTTATTAATCTTTTTATAAAATTCTCTCACATTTGAACTTTCAATAAATATTGTTTTACATTTTCTATTATCAACAAGAATTTTACATCGACTTATTCTAATTCCAAGAAGAATTTGTGTATTTGTTAAATACAAATGTTTGTATTTAATAGCAAGCTGATTCAATCTTCTCCTAAGATTTGTCATTGTTTTTAATTCTTCATATGATTTGTCGCTTAATAATTCTTCTTCTCTTGTAAGATATGAATTCACTCTATTAATTACAAAACAAAACTCCATTCTTCTAATTTCATCTACTGTTGGTTGAATCTTTTTCTCACACCCATACAAAAATCTATTTAAATCATTCAATTTTTCATCTTTACTTTTTTCGTAAGATGACATTATTTTATAAAGAATTGCTTCCACATCTTGATATAATTCATTATCACAATCTGTTATATATTCACTCTTCCCATTGAAACTCTTTTCAATACATATAGCACATATTTTACCTGATTGTATTTCACTTCCATATTTTTCAATTAATTCTTTTGTTTTATAAACATGATGTGCTAGTCGATAAATTCTATCTTCATTTTCTTTTGCTTTTGAAGATACTAAAGTTGGAAATATATTACAACCCCAACCTCTGATTCCTTGGTATAGTCCATATCCTGGAATTAAACCAATACCTGCTCCTTTTAAAAATCCTATGACTATGTTATCTGTTTTTCCTTTTTCTGCAACTCGTTTAACAGACATTTTAATAATATCTGGCATAATAAACCCATGTTCTGAAAATTCAATTTCTAACCAACGATTTAAAACTGTATTTATTTCCCTTAAATGGTTATTGAAAAAAACAAGATATTCTTTTCCATCAATTTGAAAATGTACATCAGGTTCAACAACAACTTCATTTTCATTTTCTGGTGCATTTTGAAGTTTTACACCTATTTTATGAAATTGAACTAAATTTTGTGGATAATATTCTTTGAGATAAGCTAATTCTGCACTTCTTTTCATTCTTTCTGTATTAGAGTGTTTTGTAAGCATTTGTTCTGAATTATCAAGTTATCATTTTCTTTTTAATTCATATTATTCATATTTATCGTATTTATTACCTCTTTCCTATTTTATACCCCTTTTATTATTTTACATATATTTGAAACTTTATTCATATTTTTATTTTCATATCGTTGTTATTATTTTAAAATAAAAAATAAAAGAATAAACCCAAACGATTATTTTATTAATTTACATTACCCCCTATTATGTTATGCGATATATTTATTTATAAATTATATGATAAACATCATTCGATATTAAATTTATTTATCTTTTCATTCTCTTGTTTTAATGTTTAGTGATGAAGTTGAGAAATGAAATAAAATATAAAATGTAATAAATAAAATAATAGAATGAGAAGTTAAGTTATTCAATATAAACAAATAATTTTTATATAAGAAAAATAGAATAGAATCTGAAAATAAGAAAGAATAAAATAAAAAAGATAAAAGTAAATTAGAGAATGTTTAGAGTTTCTCATAAGTGAAGGAGTTTATCTGCCAATCCTGTTGATGAACATGTAAAGTTCTTCCTTCTCTAATACATTCATCAATAAGTTGATGGCAAAAAGGTCTTCCTTGTGGACAATTTCTTTGTTCAACTAATCCGTGTTCTCCTTCAAGGTTTGAACCTTTGACATACCAATCTCCCATGTTTATTAATGAAATAACGATTATATGATTTTGTTTAAATAAAGAAAGGGAGTAAAGAAATAAAAATAAGAATGATGTCTAAATAATCTAGAACATGATAACTTACAAAATCAAATAAAAATGTTGTGATTCAATTTATTTTTAATCGTTTTGTATCGTTTTTATGTAATGTTATAAATAATAATATTTTCATTTTTATCATTTGAAATATATTCAAACAATAATGTAAAAAAATTATGTAATGTTAATATGATGTTAATAATAACACCACAACAACAAACAAATAAAAATAAAAGAAAACCAATTATTCAATAAAAGCAAAAAACGAATTAACTTAATTTAGAACATTTTAACAATACTTTACTTCAATGGATTGTATTTTTTCAAAAACACAATAGAGATGTTTTGATTTTGGTTTATTCAGAGTAGATGATGGATTAAATGTAATTAATGAAATTATTAAGTCATAATATATAAGAATGTGATGATAATATGATATTTTATTATTAAATCATTCTAAATGTAATAGTCATTGTGTATTTTATGTTCTACTCAACTGAGAAATACTGATATTATATTAACGAATTATATTTTAATGTTATTTACTATTTAATTCTATTTCACGTATTGATTAAACAAATATAATATGTATTTCTATTAATTACTTCAACATAATAAATTGTATAAAATTAATAATGAAACAAGCATATGTCATATTCAAAAATACATTAAAATATATAATGGATTAATTATGATTAATCTCATCTTTATGTTTTTCATTATGTTGAGAAGTGAGCAAATCAGTTTCTTATTTATGCTTTATTTCTATTCAAATAAAGTTTTTTCAATCATGCTCGACTTAAATGATTTTTCATTTAAGTTGTTATCTGAGATTTATTTTGATTTTAATGAGTAATATAATATTTCTCATTCTTTATATTGTTGTTTTAACGAGAGTATATCCATAATCTAATGATTATGACTCATCTCCTTTATCTTCCACACCCCTTAAACAAAAATTATTCATTGTTAATATCCTTATATTCAAATGTACATACAACACTAACAATTATATATGCGTCTTCTTTAATAAATAAGCATCCTTAATAATTATTCTTAATAAATAATAATCACTATAAATAATAACAAGTTAGTTTTGAATAGAAATTATCAGACCAAATGCATGTCATAACCAGAAGATAACTGGGGAAATCGAATCATGTGAAT
>NW_001915497.1:0-4128 GCF_000208925.1 Entamoeba histolytica HM-1:IMSS
TTGAAGAAGAAATTAAAAACAAAACCCAAATAAAAAAATGAATGAAAGATGTAAAATTAAAAGAATAATAAATAACAAATAAAGTACAATGAAAATACAAGAAGAAATAGAAAATAAAGAAATAGAATTTTAATTGAAGTGATGTATTGTTTTGCAATTAATTGGTTAAATAAGAAATTATACAAGAAAATAAGAAATGAACAAATTAAAAGTATAATAAAAGCAACAAACATCAATGTCAATAATGAAAAAGAATATATTAAATATATTAAAATATCACATAAAATAAAAGAAACTACTAAACAGTACATTAAATTGAAAGTAAATGATATAATAGAAGGAAGAGTAGAGTGTAATTCAATAATAAAAAACATCATATTAAAGAATAACTCTAATGAAATTGATGAAGAATACCTTAGCACTCTCATCAATAAAATAAAAGAAATGAAAATAGAAAATGTTCAAACATTAATTACTACTTTCAAAGAAAAGAAGCTGACCAATTAATAAGAGAAATTAATAATAGATTGATATGGTCAGGAAGCAGAATGCAGGAACTGCAAGATGATATGAAGAGGATTTCAATTTGTTATGCACCTCTATCTCCAAAATAAAATAATAAGAGACAAATTTGATGAAATAAAAGAAATCCTAAAGAAAATAAATAGACTAGAAGATTTATTCAATGAAATTATACAGAATAAAGTGCAACATGAAATTAAATGAACATGATGAAGAATGAATTAAAGTTAAAGCACTGGAAAGAATAAAATACCTAAAATATATGATGACAATGATCAAAGAAAGAATTAAATTTAATAAAAATGAAATAATCAGAATCAATACAAATAAAATCATGCTTGATTCTAACAAGAAAATTAGAATAAGGAAGAAAGACCCAAAAAAATGAAATATACCCAAATAACGATATTACTTTAGAATATTGGAAATCGTTATATGAAACACAGGTGAAATTAAATAAAGATAATTGGAAAATAAAACAAATCACCTTGTGGAATGAAAGATATATCAATTATGATAATGTCATAATAACAATAAATGAATTAAATTTAAGTATAATGAGAATAAATAACTGGAAAACACCAGGAATAGACACTATATATGGGTATTATTTGAAAAGAATGTCATCATCAAGAGAAATCATTCTCAGTATCTTCAATGAATGGTTAAACTTCATTCAAAACATCAAATTAGACATGGTAAGTGGAAGAACTTTATTAATCCACAAAGTGATATGAATAATGTCACTAATTATCGTCCTATCAGTTGTACAAATGTAATTATGAAAGTATTTACCTCCATATTAAAAGAAAAGATTCACAGAAGACTTAACATGAATAATGAATCATTGAAAATTAGTAAAAATCAACTGGGATGTAAATTACAATCTCTCCCTGCTAAAGAAGGAATAATTAATAGTTTTATGTTAAAGCAGCAAAAAGAAGAGAAATACCCAAAATATGATGAGTCATATTATGACATTAAAAAAGCATATGACACAGTCAACCACAAATGGGTCATCGAATCATTAAAATATTTTAATGTAGAGGGAGTCATCAATGATATTATTGAAAGTATGATGACTAGATGGAAGATATTCATCGGTTATAAATATAATGAATATCTATGATGTATTAAATTAAATAGAGGAATTTTACAAGTGATTCATTATCAAATATACTCTTCATCATACAGATGAATGTAATTTCTCAAATCATCGAAGAGAAATTCCCAAAAGCAAATCACACATTATATATGGATGATTTGAGAATAATGAAGCAAAGTGGTGAAGAAATGTGAATAATCCACAATGAAATTAAAGAAATAATAAGTTACATATTGAAATGAATGAGAAAAAGTCAGGAATGGTATTAAAAACATTAAAGAAATACCAAATGGAATGCAAAACATCCCAGTCATTGAAGGTGAGGACTTGTATAAATACTTAGGAATATGGCAGTCCGACGAAATTGATGACACCTTCAATTGTAAAACCATCAAAGAAAAAATGAATCAGAAGATGGAAGAAATAAACACTGATGAAAGTAGTAATAGAAGATATATTACTAGAATAAACACGGAAGTAATCCCTATTTTCAGATATTCAGCATCAGTTGTAAATTGGAAGGTAACTTAGACAAAATTGATTTGGAGATAAGAAAATAAATAAGAAAGGCAAAATACAATGGTGAAACTCCAAAGATCGGTTGTATGTCATTATAGAAGAAATGGGTGAAGGATTAATAAATATAAATGATGAATATGTTATTGAATTAGTAAGAACAGTGATGTACTACTGTACCAGAGAATGTGAAATTGGAAATAACATATTAGAGAGATGGTACAGTAAGAAATGAATATGGAATAGAATTCAAAACACTAATTCATAAAATAAATGAAACAAAAATAGAAGAAATAATAAATGAAGGGATAGAAAAGAAAAAAGAAAAAGAAGTAGTAGTAGAAATAAAGAAATTAATGATAAATACATCAAAAAATGGAAGTGTCATCAAATTAGTGGATATTTTAGAAGATGGTTTGAGTCAAAATGAGTAGATAAAACTACTACAGTTAAAACATGGAAGTCCATCAATATTAAGAAAAATGCATTTCTCCAATTAACTAAAATGCAAGATGGAGCAATATTTTGTGGGTATAAGAAAGCAAAAATAATGAAAAATGAAAGATTGAAATACTCAACACTTTGTAAAGACAAGATAGCAACAGTAGAACACATCTTACTATCTTGTATTTATCATAAAAATCACAAATAGAAAAACATGACAATATTGGCATTATAATATTGATTAATAAGAAAATACACTGGAAATAAACAATATAAAAAACCCCATATGAAACAGTGTTCAAATATAAAGATATCACAATGATATGGAACAAACAAATAATGCATAAAAATGAATGACAATATCACAAAATACCAGACATATATGTAATAGATAAAAAGAATAAAACTAGTCTATTATTTGATATGACTATTGTGGCTGATCACAATATTAATGGAGCCTATTGGAAGAAAAGAAATAAGTATAAGGAATTAAAGAATATTCTAATGAAAATAGAAAAATTAAAAGATGTCAGAATAATTCCAGTAGTAATTTCAATAAATGGAATAATAAATAAAGAAAGTGTTAGATTAATTAAAGAATTAAAAATTGAGATTAACATGTGAAAGAAATTAAATACCTTGTAATACAAAACATGATGGGTGTCATTGAATATTGATTCTATCACAACCAAACATACTCCGTAGAGCTACAAGAAGAAGACAAATTGACAGGATTAGTCTCCCCTAAGCCATTAACAATAGAAGCTAGTTCTATTAATACTTAATTAATTGCTTTATTATTTAATTTTAAAGAATTTTAATTTTTTCATATTTTATGAAAGGAAGAAAATGAATTAAAGATTTTATGTTTGAAACATCACATCCATCCATAAAATATTCACATTTTTCATTTCTTCCATTTATCATCTCTTCATGTAATTCATTTGGTGAGATAACATCAATTCAAAACTAGTTGATTATTATTTAATATCTATTAAGAAAGAATAACAAGAAAGAATAATATATAAATGGTAATATTATAATTTAGTTGAATATAACGATATTAACAAGAAAAAATGAATAATTAAGTGATAATGAGGATAAATGAGATGAAACATAATTATAATGATATGGATATACTCTCCTTAAAATAACAATATAAAAATGATGAATAATTTAATAAACATTAAAATCAAAATGAAATAACAAGTTAAAAGAAGAAACAAATAATTTGATAATAATTGAAAAACTAATAAAATAAAAAGTAATTAATTAAGTATTAATAGAATTTTCATCTATTCTTCCTAGCTCAGGTGAGACTAATCCCATCCCTTCGCTTATTATTAAAAAGAGTAATCTCTTTGTTTAACCTATCATTTAGGTTTGTCTTGGAAAATGAGGAAAGCACTTCTTTCTTTTATTTTTTCCTATTAAGTTTTTTTCAAACTTCTTCTGGTTAATTCTTCTGCTTATTCCTTTTGTTTGTTTTCTACCTTAATTTTAAGCAAATTCATTTTTATTATTTTATGAATGGGAGAAGT
>NW_001915496.1:0-4133 GCF_000208925.1 Entamoeba histolytica HM-1:IMSS
CTTCTGTATTTTCTTATTTAATGTTGATTGAATATTTCATTACCACTTATATTATTATAACTATTTTCTTTTATTATTAATATCATCAAATATTCCTTTTCGTTTGATATTATTCATTATAACACTTCTAATTTCATCTTAATAAATACATTTTCTTCTCTTCCAACAAATAATATTCAACCATAATACTTCATTATTATTCATTCATCAACGTATGATTAATACAATTTCCATTCAAATGTACCATCATAATCAGATAATAACTTGGAGAATCGAAGTTTGAATTTGTTTTAGTGTTTTGTATGTGGTATTTCAGACATGCCATATTAACGTTTATAGTAATTTTTAAATAAAATTATTCAAAAAGAGTTATTCCACTATAAATAGAATTGTGTCTGTGACGAATAAGATGAAGTAAAAAATAAAGAATTGAACGATTAAATGAAAGTCACTAAATCAACAAATTATAAAAGAAGAGAAATGAAACAACTAGATATGGTTTATTTGATGAAAGTAGCACTTCATGTTAAAGATATGAATGACATCAAAAACGTTGAAATGATTAACAAGAAATGTGGAGCTGCAATTCACTCATTGAAAGTTAATCCATGGTTTACATCGGAAAAAGATGTTAATCAATTTTGTAGAATATTTAATCCACCAACATGTAATTGTAATTTACTTCCAGTTGATGAGTCAATATTAATGAAAGTTGAGAATATCAGAAATTATATTTTTGATAGATTTGTATTTTCAACAACATGAAATGATACAAACAAAATATTTGGTCAACAACAAATAAGTATTACAAAAGAAGACAGAGAAAGAATGTCTAAAATTATTCAAAAAGTAGAGTCTTTGATTTATTTTTCTTATGCATCAGATGAAATAATCGAAATTATCATTCAAAATATGAAGAAAGGAAATAAAATAAGAAGTAATGAAATGTTTTCAGAGGTATTTAATGAAACATTTGATAAAATGAAAATAGAAGAATCACTTTATCCAAGTGAAATGATAACTTATGTGTCAAATAATGTTAATGGAATTAAAGCTCGAGAGAATAAAAATATCATTCTCATTTATGAAAGAGAAAGTCCTATTAAACACGAAATAGATATACCAAAAGGAATTACAATTTATTCTTCAAGTATAGTTTTGTCTGAACAAAACAATGAAAGAAATATTAAATTTTTTAAATCACCAAGTAGTTCATTATTTTCAAATAAAAAATAACAACATTTAATCCAACTAGTGTTAATGATGGATGTGGTATTAGAGTTAATATTGAAGATATGAATAAAGAAGAAAATAGAAAGTATACAAGATTCTTAATGACTTTTATGTAGATTCAATTACATGTTATGAAACGTTATTACCAGACTTTGTTCTAAATCAAAAATCAAATTACATGAAATACCACAATTACCTGAATATATCAAATACCTTTATGTTCAAACAAGAGATTCAAATATTATAATAAATCAACAACATATTGAATGTTTAGAAATGAATTATGCCAATTCTTCAATTGAATTTCTATCAGTAAATAATTTAAAACAAATAAAACTAAATGGAAAAGGAATAAAAATAAATGAAATGAAAGAAAAACAAGGAACCACAACTAAGAAAAGAAGATATTGGAAAGAAATACAAGAAAATATAACCACATTCCAAAATGTTGAAGAAATTCAATTAATTAGTTGTTCTAATTTACATATTAATTTAGTAGCAAATAAATTAAAAAATATTGACATGAATAATTGTGTAGAAAGTCAAATTAGTGTTAAAACAGAAAGTATTGAAAGAATGAAATTAGAAGATAATAAACTAACACAATTCAAATTAACAACAAACAAATCATCTGATATTTGTATTGAAAAATGTGAGAATTTCAAAATTGAAATTGAATCAAACAATGAACAAAACATTGATATAATAGAAGGAAATAATATTGAATTTAAAACAAAGTTTCCAATTAATAAATTAACAATTATTGAATCTAAAGAAGTTAGTATTAAAGGAAATGAAAAATGTAAATCATTGAAAGTAGTTGAGTCTACAATCAATGAAATTGATGTTAAACCAAAGAGAATTGTCTTTAAATCAATTGAAGAATATATTAAAATACCACTGAAAGAAGCATAAGAGATATATATTGTGTCAATGAAAGATTATATTTTTGAAGAGTTATTTGATAAATGTAAGAAATTATATATTGATGAATGTGAGAATTGCCAAATCATAATTAAGAAGAATGAAAATAATGAAATGAAAATAACAAGATGTAAAAATACAGAAAATACAGGGAAATTAGATAATCTTGAAGAAATCATTACAATAGATAATGAAGAATGTAGTATTCCAGAAACAAAGAAGAATATAAAAGAAGATAGAAAAATAATAGATATGAATAATGAAAAGAAAGACATAGAAATAGAAACAGATAAGAAACATGTTATAATAAGAAATGGATATGACAGTCGTATTAAAATTCAAAGTGACATTAACAGTGATATTACAATAAAAAACAGTGAGGATATAATAATTGAAGGAGAATATGAAGAATATGGAAATGTTAAAATGGTTAATTGTAAAAATCATAAAGAAAAACGAGATATTGGATATGAAACTTACACAAAAATTGGATGTGTAAGATCATTATCACTTAACAAATGTGAAAATATTGAATTTGAAATTTATGGAGATAAAAAGTTATTAGAAGTTATTGATAGTAAAACGGTAGGTATTTTAATAAGAAGAAGTTTTCATAATACAGGTGTTGATATTGTACGTATTGAAAATTCAGAAATGTCTAATATCAGTTCAAGTGAGTTGTGTAACAAAGTATTTATAACTAATAGTAGTGGAATTGAAGGCATTATCTCACAATGTAAAGACGAACTTGTATTGAAAAGAATGAATGACATTAGATTTAGAACAAATGCATTTTTGAAGAAAGTTGAAAATGAAGAGTGTAAAGGAATTAATATTGAGAATGATGTTAAGGGAAAAGATGTTAAAGTGATAAAATGTCATAATATGAAGATAGTTGACACATCAAATTGAATCAAACAGATTGAGTGTGATAATGTTGAAGTAATAACAGAACAAGAAAATGAAATGATGGGAGGATTTTGAATGGTTGGTGGTAATAACATGCCAATGGGAGGATTTAGAGGTTCGTTTCTTAAATAAGAAAATCTGATAATGACCAATTTGATTAGTTTTTGATAAATTTGAATGTTTGAAATAACAAGATAGAAACAAACAACAAAGAGTGTTATGAAATGTGAATGATTAAATGAAATACAACAAAACAAATTAAATTGAACATAACTCGTTATTAACAGTTTTATTAATGATAGAATAAGTTAAAGATAATAGAAAATATCATCAATCAACATATAATTCAATTATGAATTTAATAACAATTATCTCAAATGAGAAATAACAGAAATAAAGTGAATGTTTCTAATGAAGAAATAAGTTAGAAAATAAGAATCAAAACAATGAAAAGAACAAATGTTAATTAATGGATTGTAAATGTTCTACACCAATATGCTTTCCAAAATTAATATTTCTTTTTTGTTTCTTTATTTCTTTCTCAACAATACCTTCTCTATCACATCAAACTATATACAACTCATTATATGCAATATGATACAAATTATCTGTTTCTTTAATTGCATAAACACCTCTTTCACAAAAACTCTCTTGAACATCAACACAATTCACAATACATACAAATCTTTTATGTTTAAACAAAGGAGTAAAGTTTTGTTTTAATCAATTATTATTCAAATCATATGAATGAACAAAACTATCTAACAATGAATTATTCAATTTAATACTTTAAAATAATACTCTAAATATTCATATAACAATGATACATCACAACAGAATTAATTATAAAGTGTATAATTAACATTTATTAATTATTTAATATTCATAACATTATTTGTTTTTCTTCTTCATTTCAATTAATTCATATTGATTATTTTCTTTTCATTTCAATTATTATGATTTGTTTTGATTCAAAATTATATTTTTACAAAAATGTATTTAATATTCATTCATATTCAAATGAATATTAATGACAATGTTATTTTATCATTTTCTTTATAAACTTG
>NW_001915495.1:0-4151 GCF_000208925.1 Entamoeba histolytica HM-1:IMSS
ATCATTTTAGATAACTCTTCAGAATGATCATTGAGTTCATCATGGATTGTTGTCATTATTGTAGAAAGTCTTTTCAGAAATAATTGTTGTTTTACCCAAAACCTTTCAATTTGTTTAAGTTCGTTCTTTTTCTCTTCAATATTTTTATCTCTTCCAACGTTATACCAAGTCATTACTAATTTTAAGTTCTTTCCTTTTATAGAACAATTAATGTTTTAAAAAAATAAATTAAATAAAAGGAAAGTAATTAAGTGTTAATAAACTTGTTCTTTATTGTTCATTGCACTGTGATGATTATTCACTTACAGTTTTTAATTATCCATATAGAGTGTGTGTTTTGGTATAGAAACAATGCTCCATAATAGCAATCATTCTTTATTACAACATTTTTGACTTCATTGGTACTATCAATTTTCGTTCTAAACTCTTTAATTGGTTTTATACTTTTTTCATTTATTATCCTGTTTATTGAAATTACTAATACTATTATTATCTTATTTTATCTTATTTTATTTTTCCTTTTCTTCTTTCTTTATACGTATGTCTTTTATTCAAATAATGTTTACGTTAATTTAACCTGTTTACCCAACATTAATTACATCATTTATTATTCTATGTTTATTTCTTATTAGTTGTTTAGTATTATTGTTTCTTTATATATATATCTTCTTAACCTTTACAGTAGAACTTTATTTTCAATGTTAATTTTCATCCTTTTTCATATATAATATTATTGTTACTATTGTTGTTGTATATTTATTACTAATGTTATTCTTGATTCTTTATATCTTTCATTATTATATTGTCTGTGTTGTTTAGTGCTTCTTTTGAATTATCCTTTCTTCATTTATCACAACTACTTCAAGATTTTCATTTGATATATTTATTATCTCTTCTCCATCACTTCTACTTTCTTATTCTTTATTTAATATTTCATATTCATTTATCACTATAATTCATCATTTTCCTTTCTAATTCTCCTTTTAATCATTTTATCATTTTATCATTTGTAATTCATATATCATTTTTATTATTCATGTTATTTCCATTGATGTACATCACACTCTACTTTCTTATGTTTGTATTTGTTCATTGATTTTCTTAACCAAAATTAAGGATGTTATTCAATATCAAAAACAATAAAATCTGTTGCATTTCTTGCATTGGAAAAGTATCTAATCAAAAATAAACTATTCAATAATAAAAATGAGAAAAAAGGAATTTATTGTAACTCTTTAACATATCCAAAGTCATACTTAGTAATAGTTATATTCTTATAACCAATAACATTTATTTCTTTTTTGAAACATTTAACTTTGGGTTTTCTGTTAATTCTTTTTGACCCTTTTTTTCTTTTATGTCAATAATTTTGTGGGGTGTTTTACTTTCTTATTTTATTAGACTCCATACACATGTATCACTAATATGCAATTGATTAGAATTATCAATTCTATGACTTGATGAAGATTGGTTGGCACTATCAGCTTTTTCTTTATTTCTTTTATTTGTGGATGATTTAAGTTCTATATCGTGAGTTTGTTTAACTTTTGACACACTTGTTTTTATATCTTTTGTTACGTTTTGAATCTGTGGTTGATCTTTTGTTACGTTTTGAATCTGTGGTTGATCTTTTATACATGATGATTTTTCACATTCGTCTGGTTTCATCTCTTTCCTAGTTAAAGAAACTGTCCATAATCTAGAATCTTGTTGGGTTGTCATTTGACTCATATTCTGACTAACTTGAGATGGTTTTGTTTGTTGTGATAACGAAAGAGACAAATTTGGTTGTGGTGATAACTGATACCCTTCGATCCTTGTTGAACTTGTTATTTTTGGTATAGTTGGACTTGTTTCTGGGATAAATCCTTGTTGATTTTTTGCATAATCTTCATCTTGACTTATTACGTAATGTGGCTGGTTAGTTATTGAACAACTAACATGTGTTGGTTTAGAGAAGACGTTCATGATTTCCTGAACAATTAACTCGTTGCCAAAATTAGATATCTCATTACCGTTAAGGTATAAAACAGAGTGATTTCCATTTATTCCAATTTGTCCAATTTTATTTGAAGAGATGACGTCAACAAGAACTAAGTTATCCTGTGAGAAATGTGGAATGATTAGTATGTCTTTAAGTTGTGATTGGATTTGAGCAAAATAGCTGTAATAGTTTTGCATGTTGAAGTGATGAATGAAAATAAGATTTTAAAGATCAAAAATATATAAAAGAATATGAGTTAAATGACTATTATAAATTAATTATAAAAAAATAAATGAAAAGAAAAAAATAATAAATGTTATTTAGTTTAGTCATTTTAAAGAGAAAAGACAAAAGTCATATGACATATTTAAGCAATATAATGGAACAATCCATTGTCTTGTTCATCTCTTAAGATATATTCTTTTTCAATAAGATATTCAACACCTTGTTTAGCTAATTTTATATCAATATTAAGTGAGGAACTTAACTGAGAAAGAGTATATTTAATAATATCATTATAACTAAGGTCTTTTCTTTGTTTCATTAATTTAACTTGATAACAAATGACAGCAGTAAATTTTTTTGATTCACTTTCTTTAGTTTTTCCTTTATTTTTATTTTGATTATTTACTAATTTCTTATCAATTTTATTTAATAAGAAACCATCAGTAATTGAATTATTAGTAAACCAAATCAGACTATTTCCTTCAAAGCCATTTGAACTAGATAAAATATTATAATTGATTAAAGAATTTAAATGGAATTTAAAAGAGTCTAATGAAGGAGCTATAGATTTTTGTAATTCATTAATAGTTAATTTTCCATTATCATGTAATTTCATTAAAATACAATACTGAATATAACTAATTTCTAATTTGTATTCTTTTATTCCATTATAATAAGAAAGAATAACAGAACAACATAATTGATTTAATTCTAATTTTCTATCTGTATGAATACTTTTATAAGAAGTAACAAATAAATTCCAAATATTTTGAAGATAATTATCCATTTGAATTGAGCAATAAATGTCATTTGCATTAAATAAAAATTTAGAGAAAACAATAATATTTAGTTTTAAAGGAATTTGATTTTTATTACAAAATTCTTTAGTCATTTCTAAAGACAATGTATAGTCTTTTATAATTTGTTTTAATTTAAAAGAAGCAGAACAAGAGAAATTTTTAGAAATATCATCAACAACTGAAGATTCTAATAAAATAGATTTTATAGTATTTTGAATAATTCTTTTTAATAAAAATTTTTGATGTAATATAATAAATGACTCTTTATCAGTTAAATAAGAAACAATATCTAATACATTTGTTAATTCTTTCATTGTATCTTCTTCTGATTTAATATTTGTCATAATATTATGAATAAAAGTAGCTAAAAGAACTTCTATTTGTTTTTCATCACCTTCATTTGTAATTTTATTTTTAACTAAACAAGATTTAAATGAATTTGTAACACATTCGCCAAAAATAATATTTCCTTTAAAATATTCTTTTTTTAATTCTTCTGTTAAATTTTTAAATTTAAATAAGAAATAAACTATTTGTTTTATATTCTTATTAAATCCTTCTTTTTTACTTTCTTCTTCAAGTTCTTTATGAAACTTTAATTTAAAATATTCATCAATAGAATTAAGAAATTCATTATTTTCTTTTGTTTTATTCCATAATAAACTAATAATTTGAATATCCTCTTTTTCTTTTTTAATAAGAAGTTCTGGAAATACTGTTAATGCTTTTGTTGTTAATTTTAATAATACTTCTTTATTTAACATTTCTTTTATTGGTTGTTGCATATTTGGAAGTAATGCTGTTTTAATTAAATCATTTTCATTTTCAATAAATCTTTCTAATAAAATTAAACATTCATGAATTGGTAATGTTTTTATTTTATTAATAAATTTATTATAATCTGTCATTGTTTGTTCTTCAAATTGTTTTTGAAATGATTGAAGGTAAAATGATAGTTGTTCATCAAAATGAAATTGAAGAATTGAAAGAATTGATTCATATTCTTCTATTGTTAATCCTTTATTAAATCTACTTTCTGATATTATATTAATTAATATATTAAATAAATCTATTTGTTTTATTAAATATTTAAAAAATACATGTTTAAATGAATGTTTTAGTACTGACTTTACTGTTCCATT
>NW_001915494.1:0-1155 GCF_000208925.1 Entamoeba histolytica HM-1:IMSS
GGTCATAACTGTCAATATCTCCTTTCATATAAAGTGAAGAATTCATTGGAACAAGCATTGGCTGACCTTTTACTTTTTCATTTGTCAAAGCATTAATAATACTTTTATTGTCTAAATAAGTTTGTTGAACTGAAAATAATTGTTCATAACTTGCTTGAAGGTTTTGTAATTCGTTTTGAAGAGTTTTATGTAAGCCAGCAAGATCTCTTGGAGAGAGAGATGTCAATGGAATTGGCTTTGGGGCTGACATATTTCTTCTTAATAAATGTTAATATTCATTTACAGTTTCTTTTTTTATTATTTGACTATAATAAACTTTATTATCAAATACTATATTTTTCAATTAAAGTTTAACTAATCTTTTAATAAAAACTTATTAATTTAGTATTAATAGAACGTTATATTCTATTATTCATTTTCATATAAATCTATTCATTATAATATTTGTTCAATCTTTATAGAACGTTGCTATTGTTTGGTACTTACTTTTATTGTTGTGTTTGTTGGTTTGTATGATGTAATTCTTATTTGTTTAATTTGGTTGGAATTCTGTTATTTGATGTTGGTTAATCTACGTTGTGTCACAATCATGTCATTAAACACAAGAATAAAACTAATAAACAAGAAGATAGAAGAGGTAGAATAGATAGAAAAAAAACAGAAAAAGTCTAAAAACATTAAAATAATCTAAAGAATTGAAACACGGAAAATCATAATGAAAAGACACACTAAGAATACAAAACTACACATGAAGTATAAAGAAGAGAAAGAAGAAATAGAAAGAAGCAAGAAGAATAGAAAGTTAAGAAAGAATAAAAACAAAATAACAAGAAATGAAGAGAAATAAAATTACCATTCACTTATTTTTATCTTTTTGTATTTTCTTCTTTTAAAACAAAAAACTAAAAAATTATGTTTTTGAAGTATTGTTTTGAATAATCTAATAAAAGGTATAAAAGTTCATAAATTATCAAAGACAAGAAGAATAAAGACACAATAAATCATTCAAGTTGAAACAAATTAAAATTGATTAAAAATTATTATAATGTTTTGTCTTTTATTTCCTTGAATATATCAACAATCATTCTTGCAGTAGGTCTTGATTCCATTTCATCTCTCCAACCATTTCTTAGTTATATCATAGATTTTTTTTAG
>NW_001915494.1:1255-4163 GCF_000208925.1 Entamoeba histolytica HM-1:IMSS
GGTTGAACAGGTGTAATATTTTGTTGGTGTTGTTGACCTTCATTCGGAGTAGTGGTTGTTTCTGTCTCTTCAGGACTCGGTTGTGGAGTTGGTTTTTGCTCTCCTTCACTCATTTTTTGTTTTTTAAATCTGAAAAGTTTAAAGTTCTTTCTGGTTTCCGAGTTTCTTTATATTAATTGTTGTATATCTCCTAAAACTGAATGAAAAGCAAAATAAGACAAAGAACCTTTAAAAACAAAAAGATAAAAAATGGAAAAATTGAAAAAAGAAATTAATGGTTTGAATCAAAAAACAAAAAAATGTTTCAATAAAAATCCTACCAAAAAGAGAAAAAAAAAGAAAAAGGGTTTTGATATTTATGACAAATAACTAATAAAGAATAATAAATTTTGTTTTTAGAAACTAAAAAATATAAGTATGCAAAACAACGATAAAACTACTGAGTCGAAGATAATTGAGATTAATGTCAACAAATCTATGGACGAGGAGAATAGACAAGACAACGAAAGACATTCTATTGTTCAAAAGGCTATAGAAGAAATTGACTTAAATACACCAACACAACAGGTAGAAGAAGAAATTAAAGAAGAGGAACAACAAAAACAAGGAAATGAAATTCCACTAGAACCAATTGAACATGGTTTAAATGAAGATTCTTACATCAATTTTTCACCATTTTGGAAAAAGAAAGATGGGACAAAAATACCTGAAGGTACTAAGGCTGTTCTTAAATTAAATTTCTTGAATGAAGTAACAGAATATCTTAAAGTTAATGAACCAAAGAAGAGCGCAACTGACAGACTTCGTTTTGAAAGAAGGCCAAGACTTCGAGCTACATTTCTTGAAGACAGTGCACATAAAAGAATTAACGATATGATAGATGGAATAAAGAAAACTCGAAAGGAAAAGAAGCCAAGAAAAGATTGTGTTTGTGGACTTGACCTTCTTCATGAACCAAAAAGAGATAAGTTAATTATACTTCTTCGTTTAGTAGAAAAGTGTAATGAAAATCAAATTGATCATATAATAGAATATGTTAAACATAGTTATATTCTTGTTGAGTCATCTTCCTTAAATATCTCATCTATTCCTACTATTTCTGAACAACCTTTAGGTATGCATAATCAAATTGAGGTACAAGAACATCAAATGCCATTGATAGATATGGCTGAAAATCAATGTAATCTTAGTCAACAAAAAGATGACCATATTACCAGTTCTTCTAATTAATTCATTTATTCTTTATTTACATCTCATTCTTATTATTCTTATAAATTAGTTCTTATTTAAAAATATCCTTAAGATTTCTAACTAATTATGAACCTAATTAATTAAGAAGTAAAATTAAGTTCATAAAGTATGTTAACATGTTAATTTTTTTATTATAATTTAGGTAATATAGTCGTTTCAATTTCTTCTTTTACTATCCTTTCTTGTTGTTGTTACTTTAATGATTTTTTATTTATTTATGAAATACATCTTTCCATGTAGTGATTTGTGACATTGTTATTGAAAATGAATATATATCTGATGGCATTTTGGAATACTCTTGATTTAATACGTCTAGTGCCATGTAAATAGGTGTTCCTATCCCTTTTGTGAATTTCATATTTGTCATCATCATATTGATGTTCATTGATGGTTCAAATTTAAGTTTTTTTACATTATTTTTATAATATCTTTAACATTTTCTTTTGCATTATTCATAATTCATTTTATAATTACATAAATTTAATACATAGAATGATATTTTTGTTTGTTTATTCTTGTTATTTTCTTTTTATTCTTTATTTTTTGGATGTGATGTTATTGTAATTTGTTCAATTCACAATCAGTTGTAGAAACATTTTGTATTTATTAGTTTCTTATTATCACCCATTATCATTTTTCATTTCTTAAATTATGTTAATAGAAAAGTATTTGATAAAAATATTAACATTAAAATTGAATGATTAAGAAAATAAATAGAATATGAAATATTTATATTTCATCATATTTTATAATATATATTTGAAATATATTTATAGAAGAATGATGATTGATAAAACATTTGATGATATAAAATATATTCTTCATTATTATATTTATCATTTATTATGAGTTTATAATGAATAATTGAGTTATTCCATTTCATCATTTCATTGTATCACATTATCCTATTTTATTAAAATGATAATAAATATGAAATATCTCAATTTATTCATAATACTATGAAATTAAAATGAAATAAATGATATAATGATGAATTTATTGATTTATTGATATTAATGTAAAACATCATTAAAAATCATTAAAAAATAAGAATGATAAAATCATATAAAAATGAAATATATTTAATTATTTAATATATTCATTGTTCATTGATGTGATTATTTAATTAAAATGATTAATGTTATTTTATCTTTTATCTTTTATTTTTCATTTTGAATATTTCTATTTCATAATGGTTGTGTTGTTTCGACTAAAAAGAAATAATAAAATAACAATGATATTAGTAATTAGGTATTACGTTTATTCATTTATTTAATTCTTTTTTAATTTAATTTATTAATTATCATTAATATGTTTTGAATATGAAAATTAAATAAATGATAAATTCTAATAATTGTTTGTATTTCTTTTATTTTTTATTTTTATTATTTTCATTTCATTTATTATTGTTGTTATATTATTTCATATCTATTATTTTGTTTTTCTTTCTTTTGTTTCTTATTAAATATTCTTTATATGTTATGTTATTTATTTCTATTTGAATAATTGATAAAATAAAATGAAGATTGAAATGAATAAATCATAACAATATTGATTTAATTGTACTTATAAATATTGATGTAATAATGAATGTATTTCTGTCTTTACAAATATGACATATTTCATTTATTCTTTTATTATTTCATTTTTATTCATA
>NW_001915493.1:0-2006 GCF_000208925.1 Entamoeba histolytica HM-1:IMSS
TGTTGTTTTTATGTTATTTCTCTTTTTGATAATTATTTTTATTTATCATTTTTATTTATTCATTATTTATTTTTCATGACATTTCATTATATCATTTTTAAATATATTATACTAATTAGAATATATTGTTTATTCTGATATTTTCTTATTTTTTCTTTTTTGAAAATTTATTTTCTGATGTTATTCTTTAATATCTATATTTATTATTTATATTTAATATTTATATTTATTTGAATATATTCTCGATTCGTTTATGTTATTTTATATTCATTTCTTATGTTATTATATATATTTGATACGTTATATAAATTGAATTTTATCTTTGTTTTTATTATTTTTATTATATTCGATTTCATATTCATGATTATTCATTCTTTAAATTATTTCATTATTATTTAAAATATAAAATATCCTTAATTTAATTAAAATATTATTAAAACTTATTATATTTTATTTCTATTTTTTAGATAAACATTTATCTTTGTTTCATTCATTTCTATCATTTCGATGTTTTTCATTTATTTGATTTTCTTATTATTTCGTATTGTCTATTAAATAGTATTAAAAATAAGTACATCAAATTATTATTACATCATAAATACTAAATGGAATAATAAATAAAAATATTCCATTTATAAAATATTTCATTCTTTATCTTATTATTTCACTTTATTTATTTGTTTCTTTATTTTTATAATTCTTTTCATTTTATTTAGTCTATTTATTATTTTCTTTATTTCTCTTTCTTTAGATTTCTTATATTATTTTATATTTTTTATATTGGTTCATTTTATGTATTATTATTTTATTGGATTATGTTTTAATTATTTAATTTAGTATTATGTTTTGTCATTCATTAAAATCATTAAATGTATGTTGAAGTATATTTGATAATTAATTTGATTTTATATATTCTTCTTTCACATTACTATGTTATTTTGTATTATCATTCATAAAATATTATTGTATTACTCTCATTTCATATATCATTGTCATATTTATCGATATTGTTGTTTTATTCATTTTAAAAATAACAATAAATATATGAAATACTTGTAATATAATATTCATAAATATTTTGAAATGAATATATGATTGTATTAACATATTGATACATTATAACATTGAATATAATTGAAATAATTTGGTAATACACAAATAGAAAATAAGTTGTGTATATAAATAATCATTAATATATTCATTATTCAGTTAGATTTGTTGTACAAAATATATATTGAATTAAGATTATTTTAATTTTCAATTCTGATAAATCATGAATAACATTTGTGTTTTAGTTATTGATGAATTGATAATTGAATATAAATTAATACAGATGTTTTAATATATTATTTAGTATTGTTTTCAATCAGAAACTTTCAAATATATTGTATTATAAATAAGATTATCATCAAATCAGAAATATAAGAATAAGAAATATGAATATGATAATAAAATAATGAGTTTAACCAATCATAATATTTTGTTTGTTTGAAATAAAAATACACAATAAGAATAGAATAATTTTAGAGTTGGATGAAAGAATTTTGACATTTTAACATTTCATCAAATCATGAATGATATACAATGATAATATAAACACAAAATACAAAGAAGGCAAATAAATTTCAATTCAAATTCAAATAATGAATGGACAATAAAGAAATTGAAGTATGTTAGTGTGATATATTTAAAGAGAAGAACTAATTAGAAATAAACAACGATTCTATTGATATTAATTGTTGTAATTAGTAAAGGATTGGAGACTGAACAATACAATGAACAAAGAAATAAAGATGATAATAAACGTGAAGATAACATGATTGATTCAACAAGAACTACACAACATAAACATGAGAATAAATATCATGATGATGAAAATACACAAAATCAAACATATAATCGGTTGACTAATACCATTCAAAATATTTATAATAATATACATTTGATAGCTGAAACACTAACAGAACCAGCACCAGCAAATTCACAATCTGCATCACAAGCATCAG
>NW_001915493.1:2106-4184 GCF_000208925.1 Entamoeba histolytica HM-1:IMSS
CCATCAAGTACATCACCTGCATCACCCCAACAACAAAACCAACCTTCATCAGTCTCAACACCATCAGGAAATGGACAAAAAACAGAAAAATCAAATGAACAAAAACCACAAAAAGAAGACTCAAAAGGACAACCTCAACAACCACCAAGTCAACCAAATTCATCAGCAAAACCAAGTGAAGAAACGTCACCAACTCAAACAACAAACAACCCAACACAAATAAGTCCATCAACTTCAACTCAACAACCAAAAGGAAATAAAGACACACAACAAAAAGATGAACCACCAAAAGAACAACAACAAAATCATCCACAACAAAATGAAAAACAAGATAATAAAAATACAACTACTTCTGATATTTCACATGATAAAACTGTTGTTAGTTCTGTTGATATTTCTGATAATCACAATAATCTTGATGGAACATCAGGTATGTTTATGTTTTTGACTTTTGTTATTCATTTGTTCTTCTTCTAATTATTGTGTTTTTCTTTTTTCTTTTCGTATTCTTCTTTATCTTTTATTCATATGTCTATAAAATATTTCCTATATTTCATTCATGTTTAATGTTATTACAAAATTGAATTAATTCATATACATTTGAGATTAATGAATAACCAATATTATCAAAAATGACACGATAAAAGAATAAACATTGATATTAAAAGAAAATAAAAGAAAATGAATTAATAAATTCATAAGAAATAGAAAATGTCATGAATATATTATGAATGAATAAATAATAATGAAAACACAACATTTTAACACAAATATTATCATACAAATTGTTAGAATGGTTATTAATTAAATGAATAACAACATTTATAATCATATTTATATTAATTATATGTTGATTTATCATTATTGAAATAATGAAACAACAAATTAAAAATGAATATAAATAATTATGAAATAATTACAATATAAAACTATTGGATGAATTAAATATTTGATTAATCATATGTAAATATATAAAATATGAATAAAATAAGTGAAGTATAAGAGAATAATTGATATTAATATCATTTATATGATTCATTTATAACAATTTATTTTTAATTTATTATTATTTCTTCTTTATTTATTTATTGTTGTTCTTCTATGAATTTTTTTCTTTTCTTCTTTATTTTTTTTCTTATTCATCTCTATTTATTCTCTATTTAATATCACATTAACTCTTATTCTTCTTTTTATATTCTTCCATTTATTATCACTTAGTATTAATCTTGTCTACTTTTATTTTCTTCTTTCATTATGTATTTATTCTTTGTATTTTGTTCATTTTTTATTTGTTATTTGATCTAATTCAAATAAGAAATTGTAAGAAATGACAATTCTTGTATAATGATTATTGATAATTTTTAATGGTAGTTTGTATTTATTAAAAGAAATCAAAACATAATTAAAGTATAATTATAAATATATTCGAATATTAATATGTTAGTATGAAGTACTAAAATAAATAAAAGTAATACTATACATTTTTATTATGTTCAATCAAAGAATTAAATTGAAAATGATTGAATTGATTATTTTATTTTGGTCTTTTTTTATTCTTCTTGATAAACACAAATTAATAATAGAATATAAGAATAATTAATAAAAGAGTAAGAAAGATGAAATAGAAACAAAAGAATAAGTATTTTGTTCAATGGTTTATGATAATTTTAGAATATACCAAACTAATTTTCAAAGATTTTTGGTAGTAGGCATTTCATATTTTTGTTTACCAAATTTAAAATATTAAAAGACTGAAATAATCCCAAGAAACACAATTTTGTTATAAATAAAATTTGATAAGAAAGGAAAGAAGATATTTAAAGAAAAAAAGAACAGAACTTCAAACAAGAAATCATAATACATATATGAATACATTAAGTATAAAGTAAGAGATGAAAGACTTAATTAAGAAAGAAGAATCTAGTAATTAAAAGAAGTGAAAGTAGAAATGAAGAAGTACAAAACAGGGAATATAAAATAGGAAGAAATAAGCAAGAGAAACTTAAGAGACACTATCAAACATATAGAGGAGATGAATAAAGAAATATAAAAAGAAAACAAAAACATGTAATTAGGAA
>NW_001915492.1:0-4202 GCF_000208925.1 Entamoeba histolytica HM-1:IMSS
ACTCCAATTTCTAAATTAATAAAATCATTAATATCTTCAAAATACTTCGAGACAATCATTATTTCATTATATCCTATTTGCATTCTTTCTTTATTATTTTATTATTTCTTAGTTCTTTTTTATTTTTAGTTTGAACTTCTTTTATTTTTAAGATAACCGTCATTCATTTTTTCTTTTTTTTATTTTTTAATATAAATTATTAATAACAAATAATTTATATTTCAATAAATTATTATTTATTATTTATTTGATGAAAATGAATAAATAAAATATCATAGAAATGAAAACTACAAATGATAAATAATCAATTAATAAATATAACAATAAATTGATAATGTGAATAATAAAGAAATGAATAAATCAGTGAATGTAATGTATTTATTTCTATCTTTCTTTATTTCTATCACTTCAATTTTAGAAATTTCATTTTTTAATTTATTTTTATTATTTGTTATATAAAACATTATATGATTCATATTTATTAATATAAATGAATGTAATATCATATTTGACTTTAATTGTAAATTTAATACATATAATATTCATATTAATTCATTTTATATTAAATTAATAATGATATTAAATGAAATATATCATTATAATGTTATTTCTCAATTTTATTTCATTTGTAATTCATTTGTAATTCATTTATTATTAATTCATTCATTATTAATTCATTTATTTTCATTAAATTGAATTACATTCATTATTTCTATCATTTTATTTATTTTTATTTGATTTTATTCTTTATTTTGATATTTATTTTATCTTCTTTGTTTTTATTATGATAATTGTTTTTATTATGATATTGTTTATTTCTATTTGAATTAATGATAAAATATTTATGATGATGAAAAAGAATGAAACAATGAATGAAATAATTCATATCATGTAATTGTTATTATAATATAAATAATATTTATTTTCATTCATTTTTCTATTATTTATATTTCTTATTGATATGAATTTCTCTTTTGTTATTATTTTTATATTATTTGTGTGATGTTTCATAAATTCTATCTTCTTTGAAGAAATGTTTAAAACAATGAATTAAAACACTATAAAATATAAAATATTGTATTTATTACCTCTTTTTTATTGATGGTATAAATCAAATATATCAAAATATAATATCGTTAATTCAATTGATATAAATTCTTAATGTTCCTTTATCAGATAAGACTAATCCCAATGAATCTTCATCTTCAAACATCTCTACTGAGTATGTTTGGTTGTGATTGAAGTAGTATTCAATGACATCATTCATGTTTTGTATTACAAGGTTTTTTACTTCTTTCTCGATGTCAATCCCATTTTTTAATTCTTTAATTAATTTATTACTTGAATTGTTTATTAATCAATTTATTGAAATTACTACTCGATTTATTTTGACATCTTTTAATTTTTCTATTTTCATTAACCTATTCTTTAATTCTTTATACTTATTTCTTTTATTCATTTACACTCAATTAATATTGTTGTCATCCACAATAGTCATATCAAATAATAAACCAGTTTTGTTCTTTTTATCTATTACATATATATGGTATTTTGTGATATTGTCATTCACTTTTAGGCATTATTTGTTTGTTCATTATCATAGTGATGTCTTTATATTTGAACACTGTTTCATATGGAGGTTTTTATATTGTTTATTGAATGTATATTTTCTTATTAATCAATATGATAATACCAATATTGTCATGTTTTTCTATTTGTGATTTATTATGATAAATACAAGATAGTAGAATATGTTGTACTGTTGCTATCTTGTCTTTACAAAGTGTTGCGTATTTTAATCTTTCATTTTTCATTATTTTTGCTTTCCTATACTCACAAAATATTGCTCAATCTTGAATTTTAGTTAATTTGAGAAATGTATTTTTCTTAATATTGATGGACTTCCATGCTTTCACTGTAGTAGTTTTATCTACTCCTTTTGACTCGAACCATCTTCTGAAGTGTCCACTTATTTGATGGGACTTCCATTTTTTGATGTATTTATCATTAATTTCTTTATTTCTACTACTACTTCTTTTTCTTTTTTCTTTTCTATAAATTCATTTATTATTTCTTCTATTTTTGTTTCATTTATTTTATGAATTATTGTTTTTTAATTCTATTCCATATTCCATTCTTACTATACCATCTTTCTAATATGTTATTTCTTATTTCACTTTCTCTGGTACAGTAGTACATCACTGTTCTTACTAATTCAATAACATATTCGTCCCTTATATTTATTAATCCTTCACCCATTTCTTCTAGAGGGACATACAACCTATCTTTGGAGTTTCACCAATGTATTTTGCCTTTCTTAAATATTTTCTTATCTCCAAATCTATTTTATCTAAGTGATTTTCCAATTTACAACTGATGCTGAATATCTGAAGATAGGGATTACTTCATTGTTTATTCTAGTAATATATCTTCTATTACTACTTTCATCACTGTTTATTTCTTCCATCTTCTGATTCATTTTTTCTTTGATGGTTTTACAATTGAAGGTGTCATCAATTTCGTCGGACTGCCATATTCCTAAATTTTTATACAAATCATCATATTCAATTATGGGGATGTTTTGCATTCCATTTGGTATTTCCTTAATGTTTTTAATACCATTCCTGATTTTTTCTCATTCATTTCCATCCCTATTCCACTTATTATTTCTTTAATTTCATTGTGGATTATTCAAATTTCTTCACTACTTTCTGTCATTATTCTCAAATCATCCATATATAATGTGTGATTTGATTTTGGGAATTTCTCTTCAATGATTTGAGAAATTACATTCATCTGAATGATGAAGAGTAGATTTGATAATGAATCATTTGTAAAATTCATCTATTTAATTTAATACATCATGGTTATTCATTAAATTTATAACTGATGAATATATTTAATCTAGTCATCATACTTTCAATAATGTCAATGATGACACACTCTACATTAAAATATTTTAATGTTTCAATTACTCATTCATGATTTGTTGTGTCATATGTTTTCTTAATGTCATAATATGACTCATCATATTTTGTTTATTTCTCTTCTTTCTACTGCTTCATCATATAACCATTAATTACTCCTTCTTTAGCAGCTAAAGATTGTAACTTACATCCCAATTGATTATTACTAATTTTAAATGATTCACAATTCATGTTAAGTCTTCTGTGAATATTTTCTTTTAATATTGATGTAAATACTTTCATAATTACATTTGTACAACTGATATGACGATAATTAATGACGTCATTCATATCACTTTGTGGATTAATAAAGTTCTTCCACTTACCATGTCTAATGGGATGTTTTCAGGGAAGTTCAACCATTCATTGAAGATACTGAGAATGATTTCTCTTGATGATGACATCCTTTTCCAATAATACCCATATATAGTGTCTATTCATGGTGTTTCCAGTTACTTATTTTCATTATACTTGAATTTAATTCATTTATTGTGGGTACGAAAATTAGCAAAGAAAAAATTCATCTAAATAATTTACAAAAAAGAAAAAGATGCAAAATAATTTGCATCCATAGAATTTTCCATTTATTATATTTTGCTCCTAACAAATAAAAAATAAAAAAATATGATAAATACAGAATATGTATATATTTATGTTTATATTTTATAATCATTTGTATTCATTTTGTATGAAATATTAATGAAATAGATGATTTGATGAATCATATTTATTTTTATTCTTTTTATTATTTTATTTATATGTTATTTATCTATCGTATTTTTATATTTATTTCTCTGTTTATATTATTTATCTATCATCTTCTTATTATCTATATATTATTATATTCTTCTTATTTGATGATTTTATGTTTATATTCTTTAGATTTTCTTATTGTTATTCTTTTATATTTAGATGTATTTTATTATTTGAATATTCATCTTTATTCATTTTTATATTATTATCATTTATATCTATTTTCATTTTATATTTATTCTCTTTTGTTTTATATTAATATTAATTTTATATTTTATACTTTGATTTTATTATTATATCATTTATTATCATTTCTCGAATTATTTCTTTATCATTTATTCTTATTATTCTTTTGTTTTTCTTTATTCAATCTATGTTATATATTCATATCATTTTCATTTATATTTTATCACTTATTATATGTTATAATAACATAACACATATGATTGAATATATAATAAACATCATGATGAAGTTATACAT
>NW_001915491.1:0-4216 GCF_000208925.1 Entamoeba histolytica HM-1:IMSS
TTATAAACACAAATATCACTTCCATTTCCAAATCCAAACAAACGATTATCTGATTGATTATATAATTTAAATGCATATTCTGGTTGTTTATTAATATTAAATTTCATCATTCTATTTGATTCTATTGAAAATACAAATGATTTTGAGTCATTTATATAACCATTAAATGTATTACCAACTTTATCAATTTTAGAATTAACATATCCTCCAAATTTATTTCCTTCTGTATCTTCAATAATAATTATTATATGTTCTTTATTTATTATTCTTTGATCAAATACTGATGTATCAACTTTCCAATCATCTTTATTTGAATCAAATAGTATATTTCCTACTTTCCTATTTGTCCATTCTTCTAGTTTTCGCATTTCTTCCTCTTCTTTTCTTCTTTCTTTTTCTTCATATTCTTCTCTCTTCTTCTTTCTTTCTTCATAATCACTATAATGCTTTTCCCATTCTTCTTTCTTCTTATTAAATCTTCTTTTGATTTTATTAATTTCTTCTACTAATGGCTTGATTTCATCTTTCGTACTCATCAGTTCAATTGAAATGATTTTATCTATTAGTTCATCCTTCGCTTTATTAATTATTTCTTCATCATTATTACATTCTTCTATGATTTTTTCCATTTTATTCTTCATTATTTCTATTTGGTTGATTGTTTTTTGTCCTTTTTCTATCACCAATTTTCTTCTTCTTTCTGTTTCATCAATCCTATCAAATATCCCTTCTCCTCTTTTAATTGCCTGTTCATATGTTTCATCATCTTTTAGTTCAAATACTTCATTTTTAATACTTCCTATATAATATTGATAATTCTTATTAACATCATCAATTGACTGTTGAATATGTGGAAGTACTTCTATTACTTCTTTAATTAATTGGTTGTTCTTGTTTAATAACTCTTCCATTTTAATTTAATTTGATATTTATAAGTTCAAAATATGGATGTTTAAATAGTTAATATACGTTAATAACACATCAAATTAATTATTATTTTAACATCATTCTATTTTAAACAAATGTTATTTTTATCATTTTTACAATAACAATAAATATATAATAATATTAATAATATAATAATAATAAAATTATAATATTGTTATTTTCTATAATTAGTTTATTTTATTTTTAGTTTTTTATTTTTTGTTAATAAATAACAAAAAAAATTGAAGAGAAGAAGATTCAATTATGTTTTATTTTTATTATTTCAATAACATCAAACATGAAAAAAGATGCATTACAAGAAAATCGGCAAAAAAATATAGAAAAACAAATAACAAAAGAAGAAGAAATTTACATCAACCAAGAAATATAAATGATAGAAGAATGAGTGAAAATAGGTATTATCTGTATAGACAGAAATACATGAATAATCACACTAACCATTACAATAATAATTATATCCATAACTATCATAACATAGATGATACAAATCATTTCACTCATCACTTCAATCATAATCATCGTCATAAACACTTTAATAATAATTTCAATAGAAATAAACAATATCAATATAATAGAAACAAATGTCATAATAAAACACAAAGAAGGTATAAACAATATCAAAATAAGAAACAAAACAGAAATCAAAGAAAAGAAATCATTGAAATACAAAATCAAGAATATTGGAAAAAACTCTTTGAAGAAGAAATTAAAATACTTACACCACAAGAAGTAGAAGAAATTAAAAATACCAAGATTAAAGAATATACATCATCAACAATATGGAGAAGATGGTATTTTCTTGCACGAGAAAAAACAAAAACAATCAGAATGGAAGAAGAAACTATTAGTATGACGATGGAAGAAGACAATAACCAAAACAACCAATTGATATTAATGATAATAAAATATACAATAACTATGTAATGAGTATTGATAAAGATGATAAAGACTATAAAGAATTTAATAAAAATAAAGAAGAGGCTGGTAGAAAAGGAAGAAGAAAACAGTAAAAAGAAAAAAAGAGTCGAAGAAATAGAAAAAAAGTGGAGGAGGATATGAAAGAGAAAGAAGAAATGAAAAAGGAAATACAAGTAAAAGACCAAACCATTAAAAAACTAACAAAAGATATTATGACATTAAAGAAGAAGCATGAGAATGAGATAAGCACAAAAAAACCACGAGTGCGATAAAAAAATATTCAAATTCCATGCTGAATCTGAAAGGAAAAGGTCTGAAGTAAACAATTTAACACAACAATTGCTCTTTCTGAAAGATAAATTATCTAAATTAGAAAATGAAAATACACAAGAAGAAAAGAAGAAAGATGAGGTAACTTACAATATAACAGACTCATCAGAAACACAAATAGTAAATGACCTCACCCCTAATGTGGTAGTAGCTGATGAAATATCATCAAGTGAAGATGATATTCCAAAAAAAAGAAAGTTAACGAAGAAATCCATTGAAGAAATTGATATTCAGCATAAGAATATCACCACATTAGAATTAGATAATCAAAAAAACGGGGGAAGCAAACAGATAGAAAAGAATAAATTTTAACATTTTATAAATGTTTTGTTTTGAAATTATTTGAAAGAAAATTAAGAGGTCAACTAAAAGAAGAAATAATAGAAAGACTAATACAAGAATTTGAAATTAAAGTTAATGATATTAATGAATATAAAGAAATAATAAAGAAGACATTTAAAATAAAGAATGAAAATAAAAGAGAAATCAATAGAATAATGGAAGAAGAAATAATAAAACATCAATGGAAAGATAAAGAATTAAAAGAAATAATATCAAAAGTGAACAAGAAAGAGAAAGAAGAAATAGAAGAAGAGGAGGTAATGAAAATAATTAAAGAAGAAGAAATGAAAGAACAAGAAGATGTACAATTTATTAACTATTATTACAATAAGAAGAAAATACATCAAATAATTAATATTATTAATAAAAATGAAATAATAATCAATACATTAGATGATTATTATCATTATATTAAATCTGTAGCTTCCACTATTAACATCATTAATAAAAATAAACAAGAAAGAAGTGGAAAGAAAAGTATAGAAAGGATATTGCAGTCAAAAATATGTGGATTGAGAGATTTACTCAATAATAAACAATATATGAAATTAAAAAGAATATTACATATTAAGAAATATGATATATACCATATTAAAATAAAAACAAATGAACAAATAAACGGGTACGAAAATTAGCAAAGAAAAAATGCATCTAAATAATTTACAAAAAAAGAAAAAAGATGCAAAATAATTTGCATCCATAGTATTTTCCACTTTATTATATTTTGCTCCTAACAAATAAAAATAAAAAATATGATAAATACAGAATATGTAAATATTTGTGTTTATATTTTATAATCATTTATATTTTGTATGAAATATTAATGAAATAGATTATTTGATGAATTCATAATAAATTGGTTATATTTTATTATTCATATTCTTTTATTTATATGTTATTTATCTATCGTATTTTTATATATTTATTTCTCTGTTTATATTATTTATATCATTATGTTATTCTTATTATCTATATATTATATTATTCTTATTTTATGTTTTTTTTTAATGTTTATATTCTTTAGATTTTCTTATTGTTATTCTTTTCTATTTAGTTGTATTTGTTTATTCATCTTTATCATTTTTATATTATTATCATTTATATCTATTTTCATTTTATATTTATTCTGTTTTATATTAATATTAATTTTATATTTTATATTTTGATTTTATTATTATATCATTTATTATCATTTCTATATTTATTTATCATTTATTCTTATTATTCTTTTATTTTATATTCAATCTATATCATATATTCATATCATTTTCATTTATATTTTATCACTTATTATATGTTATAATAATAACATAACACATATGATTGATTATATAATAAAAATTATAATGAAATTATACATATAAATAATAAACATAAAAAATAATACAATATTTTTTTTCAATAAAACAATATTAATTATTTTGAATCATTAAATTAGACACTTTTATTGAATATTTCTAATTTTTACATTAAAAATACACCATTTTCATTCTTTTCTTCTTTTATCATCTCTTTGTGATTTATTATTTTTATATTCTTCTTCTACTTTCTTTTTATTCTTTTTATATATTTATATTCTTTTTATATTATTTGTTTTTCGTTGTTGTTTCTATTTCTTTCTTCTATTATTTATCAATTTTATATTCATTTATTCTTTTTATTTCTTTTTTATTAATTC